>NW_006262274.1:9682195-9732213 GCF_000493195.1 Citrus x clementina
AGCATTTTTCGCATATACTGGTGCAACAATTCAAACAATATATGTTCCTTTGTCTAACTGCCGTTCCGTGATTGCAATTTTGAAAGCTTCTCTCTTGGAAAAAAGTCAAAAGACCTTGGAGCCACTGTGGTTGATTCCCGGCCTGAAAACACGATTGAATACAATTGATGTTATTAACTAATTAAAAAAAGTAACAACGATTTCGAGTCCTAATGAACCAACGAAGTTGGATTCAATATGCTAATCACCCTTCATACGAGATTATTAAAAGATCAACGCAACTATATGATAAAAGCTAAATCTTAATTCTAAATCAAAAGGTGAAAATTAAAGAAAAGACCGACCATAATTGTCTATTGATGCTGGAGAGTGTATATTTTTCTTTGAGAGAGAGGGGAGTGTTGGTAAAGAGAATTACACAAGAGTCAAAGAGAATTGAGCTTTTTATATATGTGTGTATCGTATTTGTGTCGTATTGCTTTCCGAAAAATTCTAGCACTGTTTAGTTAATTAATGTAATAGGTTTCGTCAACATAAAAAAAAAAAAAATTAGCACGCGGGGAGATTAATTTCTATTTTAGCAACGATAATAGGAAACGTTTGTGTCTTATTTGGGTTGTGTTTGTGTTTTAATTAACGCAAAAACTATTTTGTTGCCTACTCTAGAGTTAGATCAGGAAACTTAACAAAGAATAAAAGTGGAAAAAAAAAATTGTAATGAGTTAATGGGAAACAGAAGGTACATGCGCAAGCTGATTCGGATTAATTTTAATGGGAAACAAAAGATACATCCACAAGTTGATTTGGATTAATTAATTTTCAACATCTGTAATCAATTATAGGGTGAGGTCGCTTGAACCTACTAAATCTCTCTTTATACCTGAACAAAAATTATATTTATTTTTAAATTTTTAAATTTCAAAATGTTAGAATTACTCTTCATTTTTTTTAACAGGTGTCTGCCATAACATCCTGTAAACTAAATTCTCACGTATACTCTAACATGGATATTGATTCTTAATCTTTCTTATTAGATCATGATTGCATTATTAATAAACCATTACTGCATTTCTTGTATTATTGAAGTAAAAATACCATGGAGCTCAACCATATGCATATCTCCGCTGGGCAATCAAAGTCTTTTAGGCAGGGCTTACAATTCATGTCACTATAATCCATGTTCTTCAATATGGACGAAGGATGCCGAGGTCATTGGAATCACGATTTTCATTTTCAAAGATTTTAGGAAAAAAAATTAATGACTTTGATGTCTTGTAAATTTCGTTTGAAGTTTATATTTGGATAGTAAGTTTTGTTTTGTTTTTAATTGTTGATGGCATGTAGAAAATCTGAATTTATCAATTTTTGACAGACAAACAATACCATTCACTTACAATTGAACATTGAGAGAAGAAAAAATGCGAAGCCCTGGGTGCGAAACTGAGGCATAAAGCGAAAGAGAAAACATGGTACAATAGGTAATTCCATCAAAAAAACTTTAATAATAAGAAATTTAAATAAAAAATAGGTGTATAAATAAAATTGGTGGGTTTTAGTACTCTCACCCTTATCACGTGTCTTTTGAAGCGCAAGTGGAATTCATGCTTTTTTTTTTAACCTTTCCATTCGCTCAGATCCCTTCCATTTCCTTAATTTGGTCTAGATCTTCCTTTTCTTCTGAGAAAAGGGAAGAAGAAGGATCTTCTTTGGCAGACACCTCTTGCTCCTCTTTAATTTTCCCTTTCAAAGGCTTTTCTATTTCTACAACTTTTTCATTCATTTATGAGGTTTCTTTCACTTTCAATTTCTTAGTAGAAATGGATGAGGGTATTCTGCCTAAATAGTATATATAAACAAGAGAATACATCTCTAAAGTTTGGGAAAATTGTCATGCAGACCTTAAGGTTAGGCTGGGCAAATAAACCGACCCGACCCGATTCGATCCCATCCGATCCAAATATTTCAGGTTCGGATTGAGAGTAATATGATCATTTTAGGGAATGTAATTTCATTCCCACCTTCCCCTATGTGAATGACAAATCTAGTAATTATTTTCAATTTTAGGTGGGGCCCACCTCTCATTTAAGCAAGTAAACACATCATTCATTCTCATTCTTTGATTCCCATTCATATTCCCAATAAGTAAACACACCATAAGTTTTTTTTTACTCTCTCTTATGACGGGATATCAGAAAGAATAGAACGATATGCGTGACCTGGAGATCATAACTACTTATATAGATAACTTTTCCTATTATTTTTTGTTATTCCTATTTCAGCCATCATAAAAATAGAAATTTTCCTTAAAAATGAATTCAAGATTTGACTTGGATAGGTTTGCATTCAACTTTGCAACATCCTTATTTTCTTTTGTAAATATCTAAAATATTAAAATAATATCATAGGGATAAGAGGAAAGAGAGCGAGAGAGAGAGAGAGAGAGATGTAGATGGTTTTAGAAATTGAATGATGTAATTTAAATTAGTTTTTATTTATGAAAACCTGCAAGTAGTGACGGACCCAGAAACTAAAATTAAGGGGGGCTTAGTTCAAAAAATTTTATTTAACTTGGGGTTTTTTTTTAATGTTCACTTGAATACGTTTTAAGTCTTATAAACTCAAATTTTATTACTTTATTTTAAATTCTAAATAATAATGGTAATAAATTATTTATTTTAATTGCGTGAAAATATCATTTTTCGAAGTAGTTTCCACAAAATATTTAAAAATGAAAGAATAATGTGGCTATTGGGATTTGAACCAAAACTTTAAAACCATCAAATAACACTCTTACTATTGAACTACAAGTCTTTTAATATATGAAAAATGTATCTAATTTTTTTTTATGTAACATTTTCAAAATGAGCTTGAGATACATTTAAAAAAAAATTAATGATCCAGAAGGGGCTGAAGCCCCTCTTGGGTCTTAATTGGGTCCGCCCATGCCTACAAGTGTCGATGTTTATGAAATTTGTCAAGGGGCAAGCAATATTTTTTGCATACATTGTTGCAACAGTGCAAACAATATATGTTTGTTTGGAGACTTTCATGTCTTCGGCAAAAGTTGTAGAATTTTTCTTGTAGAAGAAATTGGAGCCAATCTGCCATTGATAGATTCGCTACCTGAAAACATGTTTAAAAAATACAATTGTATTAATTAATAAAAATAACCAAAAAAGCCGGAGTTCTTATAGTATGACAAAAAGATCACTAAATTCTGTTTATTTTTAAAAAGGTTATACGGATCCTTTCATAAATACATAGGTTATTTTTTCTATTAAAAAATGATCGCATACACTCAAATATTTTGTTCAAAAGTAGGGGTGACAAAAAAGCCCGGGCCGGCCAGCCCAGGCCCGCGGGCTTAGGCCCGGCCCTCACACATGAGGGCCTGGACAAGGGCCCAAGAAAAAAAGCCCGGAAAAAGCCCAGGCCCACTACGTTTTTTAAAAAATAATTTTATAAATTAGAATAATATAATTAAAATTAAAAATTAATTTAAAAATAAAAAAGAAAACTTAAATTCTTAACTTATAAATCAATTATGATTCAAAAAAGCTAAAATTATGATACTAAATTAAATTCTCTCTTTTGTGTCAATTAATTAAGAGAACATTTGAATTAGAAAATCCAGTATTAAAGAAAATTAAAGTTATGAGCTTTTATTTGCTTTATTTATTATTTTAATTTGAAATATTCATTTTCTTTAATTTATCTATGATTGTAATAACCTGTTGATCATTAATTTATTTTAAATTTACAATAATTAAAAAAATTTAAAATAAATAAATAAAGCCCAAGTCCGGCCCGAGCCTGGCCCAGGCCCGCATGCTTAACTGACAGTGGGCCTGGATTTGAGGTTCAAAAAGCCCGGCCCAGGCCCGCTGTTTGCCATCCCTATTCAAAAGAGAGGTCAATGTAACCATTTATGAAAACAACGAAATTTCAAACTAGAGGATGTTGTAGTTATTTTTGTAACAAAAAAAAAATTAAGAAACAAGAAGGCAAAAAGAAATAACGAACCATCTTGATGTTGGAGAGATCTAGTATATTTTCGAGGGAGAGGAGTAAGGAGAATGACACAAGAGGGACAAAGAGAACTTGAGCTATTTAATTACAGATGAGCGTCTCGTATTGGTATCCTAAAATTGTCAAATTAATGCAGTGGGATTCTGTTAGGTGTGCACAAATATTAATGATTAGTGTTAATATATTTTATGAGACCTCATAAATTCTCAAGATATTTGTATTACATTTAATTAATTAGTCTAATACAATTTAATTTTGGGAATGAGATTAGTATTATATGCTATTTAAATTTAAATAAAATTTAAATATATGCTATTTAAATTAAGTAAAACTATAAAAATAAATTAGTTAAGGCTATCAACACTGATGTTTGCCCCGAGTCAAACCGGGAAACTAATGTAAACGACGCCGTTTCGTGAATTTTTTTTCTTGTTTTAATCGACATCAAAACTACGCCGTTTGCTGTGTTTCTCATCTCTGTATCATTTATTTCACACAAGTCTTGGAAACTGAAATCGATTCAGCATTCACCAAGATACCAATTCCATGCATATCAGATTCTACAATTTGAGAGGAAAATATGCTTTAAGAATATAGAAGAAGTTCTCACAAGCCTTTCCAAACAATTACGCCAAGATAAAGAACCTAGTAGTGCCTTGCCTGGAAGATAACGCCTAGTCAACAATCGAAGATACTGGGACAACCAAATGAAATGGACTAAAATTAATCCAAGAACCATCAACTAATCGGAATCTTGCATCGATTTAATTCGCCAAGTACTTCCCGGTCACTTAAGCCAACAAGAAATTAGGCTAAGCCTTCAAGAAACAAAGCCGCTTGAATGAACACTCAAGGCACCAACAATTTCAGCAATCACACTCTTTCTCAACCTATTAGCATCCACAAACACACTCACCATATCATCCATCTCCTCTTTTATTGCCTCCCCAATAACCCCTTTGAATACCTCATCACTCTTTCCCTTAAAAGGCACTCAATCCTCTGTTATCCTCACTTTGCACCGTCTTGATTCTACCAATCAACGCTGGCACCATCAACCTTAACCCACCTTCAATTTGCTCAATCTGTGACATTAAACTCTTGGACACATTACTCCATGCCATGAAAGAGGAATGAGATTTCAAGACTATTACGCCAAGACGGGAAAAGAAGTTCGGGTAGTTTTCTCGGGTGGCCGCGTTGTTTAATGCGTCGTAATAGGAAAGAAAATGGCTGGCGAGGAGGTTGACATGAGAGTAGAGAAAGGTTTGCGATGAAGGAACAAATTTGTGAATGAGAGAGAGGGAGTAGGGTTTTTTGCAGAGCGTTGCACCCGTTTGTGTAGTAATCTTTGAAGGCAAGTGTTTGCTATTTCTTGCGAGAGAAAAGAGGAGCAAAGGATCTTGGCATCTTTGAAGAAGATGATGATTTGAGCTTGATGTGAGCAAATTCGTTGTTTCTTCTTAAGCAGTCAAAGAAAAGGAGACATGAAAGGGGAAAGGGAAAGACAAGAAACGAAGAAGTGAAGGGAAATATTTGGCAAGCAAAATGCGCCGTTTTTGGCTTTAGTTTTGAAATGGTGCGTTTTGAGTTTTTGGGGTTTGACTCGAGGCAACTATCATTTTCCTAAGGCTGATGATTAATTTAATTTATATAATTAAAATGGAATTTGATTAAATCATTTGTTTTTGTACTAAGGGTTATAATTGAAATAAAAATAATTGTTGAAATTAAATTACACATAATTAAAATTAAAATAACTAAAATTAAAAATAACACCAAATTTATTGATGGTTGTCGAAGCCAGCAAAAATAAATACCTACTCTAAATAAATTGTGTATAGTGATTGAGCAAGGTCGTGTCCACAGAGATTGGTAATTATTTAAATCATTTTAAAATGTAAAACGTAAAATGGGGGAATTGTTGACAATAATAAAAATCAAATTAAAATAACAAGAATGCAAATTAAAGTTGTAATTCAAATTGGAGAAAGCTCTGGTTGAAGGAATTAACTCAGCTTGATTCGACTACTGATCGTTTATTCAAATATAAATTATTACTACTTATGAATAGACCGGTTATAGTTACTGAGACCCTCTAATAGCCAATCTCTCCTTAACTAATCGATAACCAAGGTATGACCGTTGGTTATTTCCCTAATGAATAGACAACCCTAGATACGATCATAGGATTTAATCAATTGACAGCCTGAAAAACCAAAGAGACCCAAATCCTAATCAACAAACACATACGATGGTTCATTTAAATTAGATTGTTTATTCTCACAACACAACTCTCTGCTATGTTATTTGTCACAAACATTAAAATCTTCATACGATGAATCTTTTAATTGACAATAGATTAAGTTGATAATTAAATAGTGGTCAGTTATCTAATTAACAAACATAATCATGATAATAATTCAGAGAATAAACAAATACCCAAAAAGTAATAAAACAATTAAAGCATAAGAAATATCTCACAGTAGTGATGAATCAAAGCTTCATTAACCTTCAACCAGAATAATAGGTTTAGTTCTTCATAGAGAGAAGAGAAAAATTTAGATATAGGGTTTCTTTCTTTTCACGAAAGTCTCCCTTTTTCACAATAGATTCCTCCCTTAAATACCCTATCTTTCTTTTCCTCTAGAATTCTATTTAAAATAAAATACTAATATCTGAAATATTAAATTCGTAATTATAAAAATAACAAAAAATACAAAACATGTTAAACTAAAAACTGCAGGTCCGTAGTTGACAGCACGCGCCCACGCCTTATCAACAAAGTTCTTCCGACGCTCATAATTTCTCCAAGAGAACTATCATCCTTAAACATCATCTTGTAGCTCAAATTTATCACCAATCAGTAGAATTGCACCTACAAAAGTAAAACACAAGTAAATCACTATTATTAAGTACAAAACATTGATATTAAGGGAAGTAAACAATGCAAAACTAGTGCATAAATTGCACTCTAACATTTATTCATGAATTAAAATTCAAACTTCTAAAATAAATTATAAGAAAATTAAATACAAACAAAAAGAAATTTTTTTTGGAAACTAAGTCTTCCGTTTCTCACCCCTCTAGTGCATACTACCTCCCGCACCTTCCTTTAATTCTCCTCTCCTTTCCTAATTTTTTTTTCTTATTTGTTTCTCATGTCCTGGCCTCGTCGCTCCCATTTCCTTTTATAGGAAAAGAAAGACTCATCCTCCTTTTTATTTTATTATTATTTAATTTTTTTATTATTTTTTAACATTGCAAAAGATAAGCAAGTGGCAGGTGGCTGCTACTACTGATTTTGGCAAAGTGGCTCCACATTTTTTTAAAAATTTTATTATTATTTTTTTTAAATTAATACAATCCAACCTCTTTGTCTCCTGCATTTGGTTTTAATTCCTCCTATATAGAAATGAGGTAAAATTAACGTAATGCAATTTAATTTAACATAAAATTATATTAGGGAAGTATTAAGCTAATTTATAGGTTATGAGTGCATTAATAAACACTATAAGTGAAAAAATAAAAATTTTAACTTTTATTGAATGTATACTTTCTAGAGTTAATCAAACAGCAACATCACAACTTCGCCCTTTTCAATCTTTATTCTTGAATTTCCCCTCAGGGCAGTCTTTCTTAAATTGTCCTTTATGGCATTGGGAATATTTCAAGTTCTTTGGTTTTGATTTAGACCTTTTTTTTCTTACTTGTTGAACTCTTTTTTTTTTTTTTTTCTAATCTTCTCCTTGCAACCAGACTCTTTGGTTCTTTCACTTCTTTTTGTATGACTTGCTTTGAATTCATAGTCTCTTTTACATTTGCCATTGTGCGTGTTTGTCTTCCATACATCAATGTATCGACCAGATGCTCATATGAGCTCGGTAGAGAGCACAACATAATCATGACTTTATCTTCACCAACAATTTTACATTTATGTCTTTAAGATCTAGGATGATCTTGTTAAAGGCATCAATATGATCTGAAATTGATGATCTTCCTCCATTTGTAGAGTATATAGTTTTTTTCTTGGTCTCAAGCCTCTTTGTCATGATTTGTTGGTTTATGTGTCTTCAAGTTTCTTCCACCACCCAACTGCTTTCTTTTCTCCACCAACTTCTCTCAAAACATTATCACTAAGACTCAAAATAATGGCACTATGTGCCCTATATATCATGAATATTAGGTAGATCATCATCATATACTTTTCTTATTTTTCTTGGATGTAGATGATTCTCTAAGAGCCTCTTCAAGTCCTTGATGTACTAAAAGTGGTCCATCTTGAGCCTCCAGAGATAAAAGTCATTTTCCTTGTAAACTTATCCACTTCTAATTTGAAATTGATATCTTAATAATGCAAAACTTAAGAAAGAAGCTCTGATACCAATTTGTTATGGTCGAACCAACAAAGTGCTGACTTCAAGAGTCACCCCCAAGATCCAATCTCAAACTTAACATCCTTAAATTAAGTATCTAATTATTTTGTCAAAGTGTCTAGCTTCTGTCACAAACCTAGCAAGAATTAAGCACAAGAGAGCAATCAGAATCAAAGAAAGAAAACAAGGAATTATAGTGGTTTGACTTTGAGCAGTCTACATCCACTGTGAATACCAAATAGAGATTTCACTATTATTTGAATATTCAAAATACAAGATTGATAAAAATGTAATTGAACAACATGAGCCTAAAAACAAAGCTTGAGAGCTTTTATACATAGAAAGAATCATCTAGAATTCACCCCCAACTGCCAGCTCAAGTATGGTTCTGAGTTTGTTACAAAACCCAGAAAGTTCCTGTTGATAACAGCCTCTTGAATAGTTGTAAGACATGGGCAAAACTTTCATTCAATCTGACCTTCAAAATGATAATACTAGCAGTTGTAACAAGTAAGTGAAACGACCCGTCCCGCACCCCTAGCGTGAGTCTATCTATACTCGTATAATCGAATCGATAATAATTATGATATCTAAGAATTCTATCAAAAATTCGACAGAATCTCCCCTATAAATAAAACATGCCCAAACCTGCAATTTACAAAACAATACTCCAAAAATAATTCAATATCCATCCATCCTTCATAACCAACTTCTCAAGTTAACATACCAAATATCACCCAAATCATTCTAATATTAAAACACAATAGTTATCCTTAATTACAAAATATAACAAATAAATATAATTCGTATTATCCCAAATACCAAAATATTAAATCTACGACTCCTAGCACCATCACGTGGCCACAATTTCAAATCTAACTATCGTTGCTGGGTCGACTGATGTACCTATAAATCTCATGTGGGGGGAAAAATATAATAAAAACGGGGTGAGTATAAAACTCAGTGAGCTCAGTGAGTGGATATTAGTTTTTAAAAAATAAATTTATTTAAAATGATTTAATCTTTCTCAAATCAATTTCATCAAAATATCATAAGAACTTATATAAACATATTCAATTCAAATCATGCACTGAAATAACTATATTACATAAATCTGCATAAAATCAATAAAATCATAATACTTATAATATCAAATAATGAATACCAAAAACTATCACCAAACAAGTACCCAGGAAAATGATCTCATCATATCCAGACCTCGACGGACGGGCAATCAGGGAACCATCATGCCCCGGAGCTACAACGGATAGACGGGAAAATCTCATCTCACTTCAAACGGCGGCGTTCCAGTCGTTTTCCGGAAACTAGGACTGCTGGGTTATGACGGCCGGCTTCCAAGCTTCCGATCGGTACCAAGCTCGGCCGGTGAGGTGGTCGGAATCGCGAGATCCGTCCGGGTCAAGGTCGCGGGTTGGGTCGGATTCGCGGGTCAAACCGGATCAATCACTCTCTCTCCTTCTCTCTCACGTGCCCTTCTTTCTTTCCTTTTTTGGAAACCAGCTTCCCACTTTCCATTTATAGAAACCAACTTTTTTTTTTTTAATTTGCACTTAAGCTTAATACAAATTAAGCTAATTACCGAACCCGTGACGAAAATAAAATCCGACTACCCGAGTTTTTAATCACTCTCAATTTGTCTTGATTTAATGTTGTGACAATTTTAAAATTAATATCGAAGAGAAAAAATTAAATCATACACTTAATTAGGAAAAATCAAATTACATATGTTACAGTAAGTAACTCACGTGTTGAGGAGATTTGCTCGAGG
This sequence comes from Citrus x clementina, assembly GCF_000493195.1. NCBI lineage: Eukaryota > Viridiplantae > Streptophyta > Magnoliopsida > Sapindales > Rutaceae > Citrus > Citrus x clementina. Next base: position 9,692,390 of record NW_006262274.1, read on the forward strand.
TTAAAAGAATCACCTCTCAATTTAGTTGAGAACTAAAATTACTTCATAATCAAGTTGGTATGATCGAGGTCACCGAATTACCTCTTAATCGAGATAGTCTGCTTGAGATCACTGAATAACCTCCAAACACCTCCACTTAACTTCTCCTAGAAGTTTCTTTTCTCTTTGTTGAGGCGAGCAGCATGGGCATCACTTACTGCAAATGTCATACATCTCCCAGAGGCTCTAGAACCGACATGTCATATACATTCTGAATATATAGACGACATATCAAGCACGATCAGAAACTTAGATTTGAGCTTCATCCTTCAATAATTTCTATCAGTGAACGAGTCATCTTTAAGACGTAAAGACCCGGCAGAAGGGGCCTGCCGTTTCTGGCTTTCTTGTAAAGCTTCCATCTCCTGATAATATGAATAAAATCAGATAAAGAGAGTTATTGTTACTAATAATAAGAATAAGAAAAATCAAAGTCAGCGATGAAAGCCTTACCTCATCGCTTACCTCATCAATGGCAAACTCAACAATATTTTCTCCAGCAAAGCAATCTGCAGATTATAGAACACTTAGATAGAAGTTTATATACAATTTTTTATTTTGATAAAAGACTATAAAGACATCATGCAAACTTCATATCTGTTAGGACACATACAGTTGGAATCCATAATGGCCTAAATACAACCGAATAAAAAAAAAAAAAACTGCAGACATAATTCCTTTCTGAGAACATATATTGTAAGGAAGAAGATTAGATATAAAATGGCTGTAAGAAATAATTAACCATTAATTTGAATCTAGACTAAATTAAAACATTAAAATTAAATGTCATGATATCTTTCACGAAAATACAAAGTATATACAAATCCAAAAGTTTGTATTTTAAAGTTCAGTGTTATTTATTCTCAACATAATTTATATTATAAAGTTCAGCATGAATCCGAAAGTTTCAAATACATCTTTATCAATTGATAGCCTGCAATAGAAGCAATAATATAGTAAAATGTACAGGATAAATTAACACCATATTTACGTATAGGATGAGTTTGGTTGAAGGATCAAAATGCGGGAATGGAATATTCTTTTAAACTTCATCCAAATCCCTTATTGATGCTCTCAAAGAGTATTGGGATTATCTTATCCTGAGCCCACAAGATAATCCCAACTTTATGAAGAAAGTTATCTCATGGGTGGCCATAGGACTAGTTGCCGTTGGGAATAATTTTAAAAAGCAATTATTTATACTTAATAGTTTCTCAATATTAAAATTATATAAATATGTACGAAGCATAATACAAGTTTTATAATAATAGAATATTATAAATAAAAAATAAAACGAAAAAGTTATTTATTTATCATGAAAATAAAATATTAAAAAGTAATTATATTTGTTTAAATATTTTAGTAACATTATTAATTTAAATTTATTATTAACTGATTTTTTATTTGATTAATAGTATAAATATTGTAATTTTCGCTTGTTTTAAACACTAAAATATAACACAATTTTAAATTTAAATATATAATTTTATTATTATAAAAGTAATGTTTTTATTATTATAAAAGTAACGTCTATATCTTTCCATTAAACTTAAAATAATATATGGTCATTTTTATTATCTTTAACCTAATTTAATGTTAAAATTATATATAAATTACAATTTAATCCAATGTTGTATTATGCCAAACATGAGAGGTCACGAAATATAATCTTATCTTTATCACATCTTATTTTAAGTCATATATCTCAAGTCATATTCAATTATATCTCATCTCATCCTATACTATCCAGCGCACCAAACAAGCATATATATGTGATTAAGAACTAAAAAGACTATAGCTAGAAGCATTTCTGTTAGAGTTTCTCCTAAAACATAGATATCCAGAGACAAGCTTTTAGAATGTTAGAAATATAATCACTCAGGGATGTAAGTCGAGATAGTTTACGGTACATCAAGTCTCTAATACTAACGCTAGCTAGATTCGAGCCCCTCTCAAATCCAAAAGCCATATAGCTTTCCGAACACATTTACCGAATGACCACCATCAATTTCTTCTGCAAGTGATAAAGGACAAATACAACAATATATGATAACTAAAAGAAAAAATTCCCTTTCAAGAAGTTACCAGATCGCAACTTCAATGGACCATTCCATAAAAGATTCAATTATAGGAAACTGCTATTGCGTTTTTATGGAATTAAAATGAGGAGAATATTCAAAGGAACCCTTAATTCTTTAATTTCGGAGGAATTTGGGGATTAAATTGCATGTGTTATATATGCTTCAAGTCACATGGCAGCAGATTTACGTGCATCCAGTTTTGGAGTGGCAGAGATAGACCAATTGTACCAAGGCTATTATATTTAATGTACTAATTAATGTTATGGATAATTAGTGAGCAGCCTAACAAATAACTTGTATCACAATTTACAGGTTCAACTGACAAAATAATAAAATTAATGACTCTATGTACAGCTAAAATCTCTAATTCATAATAATAATAAGGGAGTTCAAATAAAACAACGGCTATAAAATAGTCTTTCACTACAAATAATATGAAGAAACACCAAGCTTTAGAGTTTGTCATTTATTAATGATTTCTTCGTCAAATTAATCCAGCGAGCTTGTTCAGAGACCCAACTTGTTCAATAGACGAGGAAAATTGCTTGAATTCGAAGAATTTTGACAGAGATAAGAAACCTACAAGGAGGGAGGATTAATAATTAGAAAAAGAATAGTGCAAACTTTTATGTGTGTGTGTGTCTATATATATATATGTATGTATGTATGTGTGTGTGTGTGTGTGTGTGTGTATAAACATGTATACATACGGGAGATTTTGAAACAACCTTACAATCGAGTGAACAGAAATAATTATTCCCTTGCAGCCTAGCTGGACACCCACTGCATTTGTTGGTGGTGGATTCTCTAAAATATGTTCCTGGCCTTTGGTTTATATGTAGCACTTTTTCACCATTATGTTGATATGTCTGAAGAGAAAATATATGGAGCACGTTTGTAAGAAAGTGGTCAGATATAAATGTAGTTTCACAAGTCATATGCTCATGCCCGGATACCGAATTTGAACCCAGAACAAAATTGTGTGGCATAGCTCAATTCGGATTAAAATTCGGATGTTCGTGCGTGAGCATTATTATGCAGTTCAGAGTAGTACTTCGTTGGCAAATAGCAGAATTTTTAAGAAAATATTCAATGAAGAAGAAATAGAAAAGATTTGAATTCAAGCTTTGACTTATTACTTGGATATGTCCACAGTCAATGAACTCGTGAGCCTCAACGAACCGTACAACGCTCTTTTCGCTATATGTGCGGATCTGAAATATTAAAAATTTACAAAACAAATACATAAGTAAATAAATAAATCATGCAGATAGTATTAAAAATTTATGATGTAATAAATTTAATTCAAATAATATTTATTTATTCATGTGAACCTTTAAGAGGTGATGAGTACTTTCGTGATTGGACAAGCATTTTTCGCATATACTGGTGCAACAATTCAAACAATATATGTTCCTTTGTCTAACTGCCGTTCCGTGATTGCAATATTGAAAGCTTCTCTCTTGGAAAAGAGTCAAAAGACCTTGGAGCCACTGTGGTTGATTCCCGGCCTGAAAACACGATTGAATACAATTGATGTTATTAACTAACTAAAAAAAGTAACAACGATTTCGAGTCCTAATGAACCAACGAAGTTGGATTCAATATGCTAATCACCCTTCATACGAGATTATTAAAAGATCAACGCAACTATATGATAAAAGCTAAATCTTAATTCTAAATCAAAAGGTGAAAATTAAAGAAAAGACCGACCATAATTGTCTATTGATGCTGGAGAGTGTATATTTTTCTTTGAGAGAGAGGGGAGTGTTGGTAAAGAGAATTACACAAGAGTCAAAGAGAATTGAGCTTTTTATATATGTGTGTATCGTATTTGTGTCGTATTGCTTTCCGAAAAATTCTAGCACTGTTTAGTTAATTAATGTAAGAGGTTTCGTCAACATAAAAAAAAAAAAAATTAGCACGCGGGGAGATTAATTTCTATTTTAGCAACGATAATAGGAAACGTTTGTGTCTTATTTGGGTTGTGTTTGTGTTTTAATTAACGCAAAAACTATTTTGTTGCCTACTCTAGAATTAGATCAGGAAACTTAACAAAGAATAAAAGTGGAAAAAAAAAATTGTAATGAGTTAATGGGAAACAGAAGGTACATGCGCAAGCTGATTCGGATTAATTTTAATGGGAAACAAAAGATACATCCACAAGTTGATTTGGATTAATTAATTTTCAACATCTGTAATCAATTATAGGGTGAGGTCGCTTGAACCTACTAAATCTCTCTTTATACCTGAACAAAAATTATATTTATTTTTAAATTTTTAAATTTCAAAATGTTAGAATTACTCTTCATTTTTTTTAACAGGTGTCTGCCATAACATCCTGTAAACTAAATTCTCACGTATACTCTAACATGGATATTGATTCTTAATCTTTCTTATTAGATCATGATTGCATTATTAATAAACCCTTACTGCATTTCTTGTATTATTGAAGTAAAAATATCATGGAGCTCAACCATATGCATGTCTCCGCTGGGCAATCAAAGTCTTTTAGGCAGGGCTTACAATTCATGTCACTATAATCCATGTTCTTCAATATGGACGAAGGATGCCGAGGTCATTGGAATCATGATTTTCATTTTCAAAGATTTTAGGAAAAAAATTAATGACTTTGATGTCTTGTAAATTTCGTTTGAAGTTTATATTTGGATAGTAAGTTTTGCTTTGTTTTTAATTGTTGATGGCATGTAGAAAATCTGAATTTATCAATTTTTGACAGACAAACATTACCATTCACTTACAATTGAACATTGAGAGAAGAAAAAATGCAAAGCCCTGGGTGCGAATCTGAGGCATAAAGCGAAAGCGAAAACAAGGTACAATAGGTAATTCCATCAAAAAAACTTTAATAATAAGAAATTTAAATAAAAAATAGGTGTATAAATAAAATTGGTGGGTTTTAGTACTCTCACCCTTATCACGTGTCTTTTGAAGCGCAAGTGGAATTCATGCTTTTTTTTTTTTAACCTTTCCATTCGCTCAGATCCCTTCCATTTCCTTAATTTGGTCTGGATCTTCCTTTTCTTCTGAGAAAAGGGAAGAAGAAGGATCTTCTTTGGCAGACACCTCCTGCTCCTCTTTAATTTTCCCTTTCAAAGGCTTTTCTATTTCTACAACTTTTTCATTCATTTATGAGGTTTCTTTCACTTTCAATTTCTTAGTAGAAATGGATGAGGGTATTCTGCCTAAATAGTATATATAAACAAGAGAATACATCTCTAAAGTTTGGGAAAATTGTCACGTAGACCTTAAGGTTAGGCTGGGCAAATAAACCGACCCGACCCGATTCGATCCCATCCGATCCAAATATTTCAGGTTCGGATTGGATGCAGATTGACAGTGAAACCCGATCGAATTGATTTTTTCAAACCCGATCAGATTATGTTCGGATCGAATCAAACCCCATCCGATCCGAAAATCTGATCGGATTACAAATAAAAAAAAAATAAAGAATTACAAAACCCTAATTTATCATTTCTCAACACCACACGAGCACCAGCCACCGGCACCAGCCCACCACTATCCAAAAGTCCAATTCCAAAGGACCAATCTCATCGGCACCAGTCACCACTGTTGAACCGCCATTGTCCGCTGCAAAAGTAAACCAGCAAATCGCACCAAGTCATGAGCCTTAGCCTTCGTTTTGATTGCGTCGGCTGGCACCAAGCACAATAGATCCATGGTCGCGCCAGCCGCCACCAAGCACACAATCCGTGGTCGCGCCAAGCAGCCATGTTCGCAACCTCTCTCTACTGCTGAAATGGCATTTTCTGATGAAGCCATTTACAGGTGATGTTAATAATATTGAGTTGTGAAAGTTAGCCAATTTTTTTTAGGCTTGGGATTTGTTTTATTGACATGAGGGATGCTGTAAAGTCGTTTGAATTGGTGAAAGGGATGGGAAGTTGAATTGTGATTTTTATTGTTCTCTTAATTTGTTGAAATGATTGTTCAATTTCGTGTGTTCAAATTGGAGATATAAAGTTCCCCGATTGATTCTAACTTCAGTTATCAAATCCAAGATGTGATTTAAAAAAGAAAATTACAATTCTCTCTACAACCTAAGCAATACCACCCAAATCCGATCCGATCCGTTCTTCACCCGATTTTTTGATCCGATCCGATCCGAACCGAACATATTCGGATCGGATCACATATTCGGGTTGAGTTCGGATGACATTTTTCTCAATCCAACCAACCCGAAATCCGATCGGGTTGACCTGAACCCGATCCGAATTCGATTTTGCCCACCCCTACCCTAAGGTTTCAACAAAAGCTAACAAGATCACTTTTTTACCATAGTACTTGGCTCTATTAATCCCAAAAATTGACTAAATGTTTTATAAAAATAGAAATGCAATATTAAGATAATGTAATAATACATATATTTTAAAATAATTTCAACATTAAAATTTTGTTTAATATTTTAAATCTATTAGACATTTTATTATATTAAATTAAATTTTATAACAAATGGAAACATTATTGTCTATTAAAATAAGCATATAATAAATTAATTTTTTAATATTATAAAAAATAATTTTAATATTATTAATACATGAGACATATTTTATTAATTGTGAAATTTATTTAACCCAAGTATTTATTTAAAATCTTTATGCTAAATACAAATGTATTATTAAAAAAAATTACATTTTAAAATTATTTTAAATATTAAAATTGTCAATATCACTAGTCTACTAGATAGTTTAAATTATTTGTATTATACTTTTTGAACTCATTAAACATTTTAAGCTATTTTTTATTTACTATATTTCAAAGAGGTCCCTGAATGATGTAGTAAAAAACTTATGGCATCAATAATGTTTCAACTGTGTACCATTAGATTTAATTAACGGTAAACAATATTTGTATTAAAGAAAGAGACATATAAAAATTTTTAACCCTCCTTTAAATTTATAATGTGATAACGTTTTTGAACATAAATGTTTCAAAATATATCATCTAATAGTTATCTAACAAAAATCAAATAAATAAGTTGTAATTATAAAACTTATATATGGTGTAACACTAATAAATGACACAACTAAGTACGTATATTTCAGTAAATGTCATAAATTGCATCAATAAGCTCATGGATGAAATTGTTTGTAATCTAAAATTACTAGATCACTCATGTTTTAATAAAAGTTACATTCCATATTAAAATACCCGCTATATACTACTATAGACCATTATATAATTAATCAACAAGTATAGATTATTTTTAACACCCATTTAGTACATGATAATTTCATTGCGGGTTAGAACACTATCATCTAATTATTTTTTTCCTAATATACCTCCTTTTCTTTTCATTTTTCTCAAATAAAAATAATTTATTTTTTCCAATTTTTTAAAAGAAAAGGAAAATCAGAAGAGTTTTAATTCTTTTTCTAAATGGAATTGATGAGTGGTACAAAGGACAAGTGCTGTAATCAATGGAGTTTTGGTGAAGAGTAGCCTTCAAATATCATAATTGACGAAGGAAATTATACCCCCAAAATTGGGTTTACGGGATTTTGAACACTTGCTCTCACACAGTGTAAAAGCAAGTGTTCGCCAATTAGGCCAAAGAACTATTTACTTTAATTAAGGAGAAAGAAAAATGTTAAATAAACTAAATATTGTAAGATGGTTTCATGGGGTGAGGAAGGAACTTTCTAAATATCATAACTTGGGCTATAGGTACCCATTTTGGCCATATAATATAATTTCAAAGTTTGCGATGAGATGAACCAAATTTAAGACCTTGTTTATGCCATTCTGCCACATGATCGAGCCAAAATTCTATTTCTTTCCTTTCTATTTTATAATATTAAGTTATTATTTTTATTTCTCTAGTTAATTTCAGGAGTTTTATATTTTTTTTAATATCAAATTTAGATGCCATTTTTTTTTTGTTTTTCTTATTTGCAATAGGAGAATTTTACTATAAAATGTGCCTATTTTGATAAATTTACCATATTTATGGTTAGTATAAATCCGGCCCAACTGTTTTGGGGATATACTATACCATTACGAAGCTTGCGACAAGACAAACCAACCCACATTGTCTAGCTAGAAATTTAGTTTCTTTCCTAGTCATTTTACAATTTTAAGTTATTTTCCTATTTTTCCTGTTACTTTTAAGATTTTTATCTTTTTTTTTCTAGATTTTAGATTTGGGCGCCACTTGTTTTGTTTTCCTTATTTAGATTAAGAGAATTATGTTATAAACTAATATGTCAGATTTGCCTACTTTGGTAAATTTCCAATAATTAGGGTTAGTGATAATTTTATGAAATGAGAGTTATCATGACATTTCTAGACTTAAACTAATATTACTTACAGAGTGAATGATTTATTTTTATTGCATTTTTAGTTACATTTTTGCATGAGCATCTATTTAAGTTTAATTTTAATAAATTGATTGTGTTTTAGATCACTTTGTGCTCTGAATATGAGTATGATTATAGATGACCAAAAAGCTCAAACTTTATAGATGGGATGCAGTAGCAGACTTGCATAAATAACAAAAAACTTGTCTGCAGATGAACTAAAAGAAGTCTAAATCAGAGAAAATGTTGTGGCAATTGTTTTAGCAATCCAGAAGCAAATTACAAGCAAGACTACTCGCGTGTTAATTGACAAAGTAGCGACAGGCAACACAAAATGATATGCGATCCAAGGTTTCTAAAAAAGAGACACATGGTCACATACTTTTGGTTGTCCTAATTCCAAGATATAAAAAGCGTACAAGTTAAAGAAACAGGGTGGCCGTCACACAAAGAAAAAACAGAGAAAAAAAAAAAGAGAACAAGAGAGAGTTGAGCGTTGCAGCAAAAGATTTCTGAGAAAAAGAAAGAGAGGTCGCAAAAACCTAAGAGATGGATGTCTTATACTAGCATTACTCAATTCTTCATCTTTATTTGCTTGTTTTCATCTCTCTATGAGAATGTATCTGATGGCAAAAACGAGTATTATTACTGTTTTATCGCTATCATGAACTAAACTTTGATGTAGTTGGGTAAAAGCAAGGTTAATGATTATTTGACTTATATATGCGTGTTTCTACTGCATCATTTTGTCTTGATTTTACTTATTACAAATCTCTATGTCAATTGACCACCCATTTAGTGGATACTAGCTAAGGAGAAGCCTAAAAATAATCTGACTGAGTGGAACAAATCAAGACAATACATGGTTTTAGTTTGAGTTTCCCAAGTTCAGTTAATCTCGATTTGGATAGGGTCATACTTAATTTAAGATTAGTGAAGAACCAGACATAGGGATTCACCTTGTAGAGCAATTGGATTTTAGAATATATAATACTATATCTAATGTTAGCATAGCAACTGGTTACTGTTACATTGCATATAGATATAAAATATCCAACATGTGACAGCTGAGGATGCATGAGGGATTCTGTCCAGTGCTTTAGCATGTGTCATAGCAACAATATTGTAATTGAAAAACAATTAATAGATTGAATTGAATGAGTTTAAGCACTCAACTATTTCTTTCATATTGAGTATATCTTTGTGTTTACCATGAGATTTTTTCCTTATTGCATTCTGTTTATTTTATTTTTAATTTTGTTAGATCATTAATTTCATTCATTATTTTATTTTAATTAGATTGAATTTGTACTGTTAAGATTGTTGTAGCCAGTACTATAACATAAATCCTTATAGAGACAATCTGGATACTCATTAGTATATTACTTGTTGTGTACACTTGCACATTGACACCTATAGCAATACATATCAACAAGTTTTTGACATTGTTTCTGAGAATTGAATGCTTATTGTGATTTGTGAAGTCAATTTTTGTTGGTGCCAATTTTAGTTTTTTTTTTATAATTTGTTTACTGTGTTGACAGAAGTGCTCTAGCAACCCTTGTATGCGTAGGTACAAATATGTTTAATTCTAGTTTGATTTAGAAATTTAAAAAAAATGCAAGGAGATTGAGAAAAGATCATAGAAATTTAAGAAATGCTGCAGACATAGATGATTTGTAAGATATAAGGAACTTGAACCCTCGATGAGAAATAGAACCCGTCAATGCACATGGAGGTAAAGAAGGTCAAAATGGACAAAATATTTATGGGCAACTAGAGAACAATAATAGTATCTACATAACAGATGATAGAGACAGAGCCATTAGAGATTATGCCTTGTTGGCCCCTCAAGCCATAAATCCTGGAATAGTTAGACCTAAAGTGCAAGCTGCTAATTTTGAGCGTAAACTAGTGATGTTTATATACTTCAAACAGTGCGGCAATTCAATTGACTGGCATCAGAAGATCCTCGCCTTCACCTTAAATTATTTATGGAAGTAAGTGATGCTTTCAAGATTACTGGAGTATCGCAGGAAGCATTAAGATTCATACTCTTCCCATTTTCTCTAAGGGATCGAACAAGAGTATGGTTGAACTCTCTACCGCCTGATTTCATTATTATATGGAATGACTTGGTGGATAAATTTTTAATAAAGTACTTCTCACCTGCCATGAATGCAAAATTGAGAAATGAGATCACAAATTTTTCCATCAACTTGAAGATGAAAGTTTGTATGATGCATGAGAAAGATTCATGGAGTTACTCAAGAGATGTCCTCATCATGATATTCCTTATTATATACAGTTAGAAATTTTCTATAATGGTCTCAACCCAAGTACTTAGATTGATGGTGGATGCTTCAGTAAGTGGGACCTTGTTATCTAAGTCTTATAATGAGGCTTATGAAATTTTATAAAGAAATGTTAATAATAACAATGGGCAGGAGTCCACAATGTAGATGCATTGACAGTATTATCAGCCCAAGTAACCTCATTAACAAATATAGCGAAGGCTATAATTACTACTTCAGCAACTTTAACCAAATTACTGAGGTATCTTGTGTTTATTATAGAGAAGGACATCTATTCGACAATGGTCTTGGAAATCCTGCTTCAGTGAACTATGTGGGCATCTGCAACAGACAGAACTACAATAATCCTTATTCAAACACTTAAAACATTGGATAGAGACATCACCAAAACTTCTCATAGAGCAATCAGAATAAACATACTGCCGTACCCAGTGGACAAAACATGCCTGGTCAACCACTTATATTTCACCAGTAAAATCAGGGGAAAAGAAATACCAGCAATGATCAACTCAGTTCTTTTGAAACTTTGATTAAAGAATATATTGTGAAGAATGGAGCGGTTGTCCAAAGCCAAGTTGTATCCTTAAGAAACTTAAAAAATCAGATTGGACAGCTTACTACAGCACTAAGCAACAGACCTCAAGGCAGTTTACCTAGCAATACAGAGGATCCAAGAAGAAAAGGAAAAGAACATTGCAAAGTGATTAATTTAAAATCTAGAAAATATGTTCATATTCCAATTAGTGTACTAAAAAGAAGAGTTAACCCGTTATAACCTAAGAAGAAACTCAAGTTAAAACGGAACCACAACCTCCCACTTTCCAGCACATTAGTGTAAATAGGCAAGCTACAACATCTACAAAAAATGATGCTCCAGCATGTGTTGGTGAGGATACTGCAACACCACCCACATCAATCCAGAACATGACAAAAGAAAAGCAATTTGTACAACCTGCTATAGCACAACAGTTTAGACACCCGCCATATTTTTCTCAAAGAATCTAGAAACAAAAACAAGATAAATAATTCAATAAAGTCTTAGAAGTGTTCAAGCAGCTACATATCAACATTCCTTTTGTGGAAGCCTTAAAACAAATGCCAAATTATGTGAAGTTCTTGAAGGATATTTTGGCAAGGAAAATAATGCTTAAAGAGTTTGAAATAGTTGCTTTGCTACAAGAATGCAGCTATATGCTTCATAACGAGATGCTTCAGAAGCTGAAGGATTCAGGAAGCTTTACAATCCCATGCTCTATATGAACTAAATACAATGACAATACGTTTTATGATTTGGAAGTTAGCATCAATCCCATACCTCTATTAGTGTTCAAGCAATTGGGAGTTGGAGAAGTTAAATTAACAATAATGACTTTACAACTTGCTAACATATCTTATGTCTATTCATAAGGTAAGATTGAAGGTGTATTGGTGAAAGTGGATAAATTTATTTTCCAGTAGAGTTTACAGTGCTGGACTTTGAGACAGATAAAGAAGTACTGATAATTTTAGTCAGACCCTTCTTAGCCATAGTTAAGACCCTAATAGATGTACAAAAATGAAAACTGACTATGTGGGTTAATGATTAGTAAATTATACTCAATGTGCTAGATGCCATGAAGAGTATTGATGATGTTGAAGACTGTAATTTTATCAGTGTTATAGATTTTACTGTAGTAGAGAGATTAAACAGATACTGCAGTAATGAAGAAATCAAGGCTGTAACATTTGAAGAACTTGAAGAAAAAGATCGTGAAACAGCTGACATAGTATCATTAGGAGAGAAGTAACCTAGAAGAACTTACGAGCACCTTAAATCTTTAAATCTTTCAAACGGGGAAGTAAAGTCTTCTATTCCCTCTATTGAATCATCTCCTATTTTAAAATTAAAACTTTTACCTTCACATTTGAAGTATGTTTACCTTGGTGACAATGACACACTACCTATAATCATTTCATCTTTTTTGATTGCAGAACAAAAGAAAAGCTTGGTGGATGTATTAGGGAGATACAATAAGGCCATCAAATGGACTGTGGCAAATATCAAATGAATCAGCCCATCCATATACAAGCATAAGATTTTGCTGGAGGATTACTACAATAACTTAGTAGAGCAACAGAGAAGATAAAATCCCATCATGAAGGAAGTTGTGAAGGAAAAGATCATCAAGTGGCTTGATGTTGGAATCATTTACCTAATATCAGATAGCTCATGAGTAAGCCCAATACAATGTGTTCCAAAGAAAGGTGGAGTAATAGTCATCGCAAATGAAAAGAATGAGTTTATTCCTACAAGAACAGTAACTAGATGAAGAGTTTACATAGATTATAAAAAGTTAAACAAAGCCACTAGCATAGATCACTTTTCATTGCCTTTCATAGATCAGATGTTGGACAGACTTGCTAGAAAAGAGTACTACAACCGGATTGCTAGCACTAGAGGATCATGAGAAGACAACATTCACTTGTCCCTACGGAACATTTGCCTTTAGAAGGATGTTATTTGGCTTGTGCAATGCTCCAGCAATTTTTCAAAAGTGTATGATGTCAATTTTTTCAGATATGGTTGAGCAAACACTTGTAGTATGCATGGATGATTTTTTTGTTCTTGGGGAATCATATGATGTCTGTTTTCATAATCTAGAAAATATGTTTAAGAGATGTGAAGAGACAAATTTAATGTTGAAGTAGGAAAAGTGTCATTTCATGTTACAAGAAGGGATAGATCTAGGCCACAGGGTCTCTAGAAAGGGAATAGAGCCGGATAATACAAAAATAGAGGTGATTAATAAACTTCCACCACCTACTTCAGTCAAGGGCATAAGGAGTTTCTTAGGACATGCTGGGTTTTATAGAAAGTTTATTAAGAATTTTTTCAAAATATCCAAACCTTTATGCATGTTGCTGGAGCATGATAGACCCTTTAATTTTGATGAGAATTGCCTAAAGGTCTTTGTTGAGTTGAAGAAAGTCATTGTTACAGCACTAGTTGTTGTAGCACTCGATTGGAGTATGCCTTTTGAATTGACGTGTGATGCTAATGACCACTTTGTTGGAGCATTGCTAGGGCAAAGGCAAGATTTTTCACTCTATTTGTTATACTAGTAAGACCCTAGCTGATACACAACTCAATTATACTACCACAAAAAAAGAGTTGTTGGTAGTTGTTCATACATTTGATAAATTCAGAGCTTATTTAGTTTGCACCAAAGTGACTGTTTATACGGATCACTCAGTTATAAAGTACTTGATTTCAAAGAAAGATGTCAAACCAAGGTTGATTAGGTGGATTCTTTTACTCCAAAAGTTTGATCTAAAGATCAAAGATAAAAAATGAAAAAAAAAAAGATCATCTCTCAAGGTTGGAAGCAGATGCATGCATTTTAACTAAGCAAGATGTAATAGAAACATTTCTTGATAAGTAGTTGCTAATAATACAGCATGCACAAATGTTGTAGCAAGCTGGTTTTCCATGGTATGCATATTTTACTAATTATTTAGTGAGTGGATTACTACTGTCAGATTTGAGCTACCAGCAGAAGAAAAGATTTCTCCATGATGTCAGAACCTATCAGTAGGATGATCCCTACTTGTACAAGATGTGTTTAGACCATGTGATCAGAAGATGTGTTTCTGACGAAGAAATTTCAAACATTCTGCAGTCTTGTCATGCTGCCGCATATGGTGGACATTTTGAAGGACATAGAATAACAACAAAAGTTCTTCAATTAGGTTATTACTGGCCCTCTATTTTTAGAGATGCTTACGAGTTTGTTAAATGTTGTGACAGGTGCAAAAGAATAGGGAACATGAAATGCCACTGATCAACATCTTAGAGGTGGAACTTTTTGAGTATGGGGAATAGATTTTATGGGACCATTTCCATCCTCTTTTAGCAGCTTATACATCTTAATTGTTATGGACTATGTATCCAAGTGGGTAGAAGCAGCAGCATTGTCCACAAATGACGCCAAAGCAATGGTAAAGTTCATTTAGAAGAATATTTTCTTGAGATTTGGCACTCCTAGAGCTATTGTTAATGATGAAGTGTTAGCCTAAAGAGCTACACATAATGTAATTTTGATGATAACAAACATGTGTCTTAAGTAATTCAATAAATATTGTATTTCACAAGTTCACTAGTTCTTGAAGGATAATGTTTATACAAGTGAATAAAGTGAAATCAAGTTCAAGACACTCAACAAACAACGGCGCAATCAAGAATAAAGTTTAGAGATTAACGGACTAATTATTGCGATAAATTCTGGTAAAGCCAGTATGATTTAATTGATGCATGGTTTAACATTTGAGAAGCTCAATATTTTATTTAAATCATTACTTTTCATAAACTAAAAGGTTTTATATTTATAAGATAAAGTATTTTGTGGATTTGAATAATTTGAACTAAAATGAAAAAGTTTTGCCATCTTTGATTTTAATAAGTATTGTTTTGAATTCTGGATTTGGACTTATTTGCAATCATTTGAAACGATTTGGGCCATACTATAATTTATAAAAGTTTGAGGACCCGAATGAAAATATCAAAAAATGGACAGAGAGTTAGCGGCTAACCACTTGAGGGCTAGTAGCTAGCCGCCTGAGGAAAATTTGATATTTTCTAATGTTGGACTAAATTATAAAGGGTTTGAGAATTTTGAAATTCATAAGTATTTTGTTAAAGTTTGAAAAGAACTTTTTTGAAAAATATTATTATATTTTGGGCCATATCACAATTTCATAAAGTTTTAGGAATAACAAGTACTATTTAGAAATTCTGAAATTGGACCTGTTTGAAAAGTTTTATGACATTTTAGGCCAGAGTATAATTACATAATGTTTTGGGCACAAATGTAATTTCGTGAATAGTATTACTATAGCCAGGTGAGCTTAAAGGCATGGACGTAGGCGGAAGTTAGGATTGGCAAAAAAGCCTGGGTCGGCCCAAGCCCGTGACAGCCCAACCCACGCCCGCGGGCTTTAGGTCCAGCCCGCGACTTAAAGTTAAGGACAAGGTCTCTCACGTGGTGACTTAAGCCTGTGCTTTATAATATAATGCATACATATATTTTTTAAGAAATAAATTATAATATATTAAAAATTTTAAATTGAAAAAAAAAATGAGAAATAAAAAAAAGCTGAGATTAAGTAATTAACAAAAAACAAAACGAAACCAAATTCTCAAAACCTAAAATCCCTAAATTTATGTCTACATCTCTAGCCGCTACATCAGCCTCTCACTGTACTCTCCACTGGCAGCCAACAGCCGATGTTTATTGCCTTACCCTCACACCGAATTAAAGAGACACCACCGTCAGTAGCGATCCACCATCCACGTGCGACGCAGCAGATTCAACAACCCAATAGCAGTACAGCACCAAATGGGCGACGCAACAGCGACCCACACCCACCAGCACCACTAGCGCGATGTAGCTGCAGCCAATCGAATGTGCGCGATGTAGCAGCATCGATCTCAGCTCCAACACGATCCAAAACTAGCAGCACCAGCAACACAAGCGAACCAACAGCAAACCATCACCAACTCCACCCCAAGTAAGCTTTGAATTTTTTTAGTTATTGTAGAAATTCTGAGAGTACTGAAGCCATTGTTGATGTTGTAATGGAGAGTAGTTTTGTGGAAGAATCGAGAGAGAGAGAGTGAAAAAGAAGAAGAAGAATGTTTCATTGTTGTCATAGCAAGTGGATAATGAAGAAGAAGCACTGTGTTTCAGTTTCAACCACAAATTCTTTTAAAAATTATTAAAGGGTATTTAACATTTACCTAGTTTATCGTATTTTATCTCTTGTAATTTGCATATTTTTATTTGATAGGCACTTTCTCTATTTTGTCATCAAAATTAAGCAAAATGTTCACTTATATGTACATTATTTTTTTTTATGAGATTTGGTGGATAATTAATACGCTGTAGGAAAAGTTTCTATCTATAAATGGAAATGCAAGTGGCTCTCAGTCAATAAAAAAGAAATTAAAATAAAATTTTATTAAATTATTAAAAAGTCCAAGCCCTGTCCTGGCCCAGCCTAGGCCCGCGCAAGCCTGGCCTAAGCCCGTAATTTGCCAACCCTAGCGGGAGTTGCCGAACTACGTAAAAATCATTGTGTTTGCTCTCTCTTCCCTTACTATTTTATTATTGTACTTTATTGAATTTATTGTTTTTTATTTCATTAAGGGAATATATTGAATTGTTGTGTGTTTTGTTTATCTTAAATTTTAAAATCTCAATTCACCTCCCTCTTGGATTGCCTAGTTAGTATTTGAAAAGGAACCATTTTTGTCAACATGATGATTGTTGTAGCATTGGCTAAGTATGAAATTAAGCATAAGGTTGCTACAATATATTATCCACAAACAAGTGGTCAAGTAGAAGTGTCTAATAAAAAGATAAAAAATATTCTAAACAAAGTGATGAATCTACTAAAAATGATTGGCTTATTAGACTAAATGACTCCTTATAGGCTTATCGAACTTTCAAAACCCCACCCGGCATGTCTCCATACAAAATTATTCATGACAAAGCTTGCCATTTGCCATTAGAGCTGGAGCACAAAACATATTGGGCAGTTAAACAACTGAACATGGATATGATAGCTGTAGTAGAGCAGAGGAAGCTACAACTTTATGAGTTAGACGAATTGCGGTTATTCTCCTATGAAAATGTAAGAATCTACAAGAAGATGACCAAGCAACGACATGACAAGCAGATAAAAAAAAAAAAGAGCTTACTTCAGGCTACCAAGTCTTGCTCTACAACTCGCCATTAAAACTCTTCTAAGCAACACGATGGTCAGGACCTTTCAAACTTATGAAGATTTATCCTCATGGGGCTTATGAACTTCAAGATGAATGGACATGTCAAGAATTCAAGGTGAATGGACAAAGAATGAAGCATTACATTAGAGCTGCTATGAACAATCCAAGGAAGGATATGTTCTTAAAGGATCCAGCTTAAGCAATTGGGGACAGTCAGGCTGAAGAACCTAAAATCAAGTGCTGATCGGCAAGCGACCCAATAAAGGAAGTTATTTCCAATTTTTAAAGCTCTAAATTTAGTCTTTTATATTTTTTAATTTTCCTTTTTTTTTATTTTAAATTGTGCATCCAACTTCTTTATTTTCTTTTATTTTCTTGTCATTAAATTGCAGTAAGAAAAGTGGATAAATGAATTCTCAAATGCAAAAAAAAAAAAAAAAATACTGCAAAATCACTCACAACAAGGCAAACAAAAGATGCTTCTCAAACAACATATGCGTTTACCATTATTTTTGTAGCAACAGATTGGTTATTACAGTAACGATTTTTACCGTTGAATTGTCAGTCTTAGTTTTTACCTTTGCTGGCTGACATGCTTATGTCAGGAGATCATTATTTTTGACAAGAAAGACAATACAATCCCTAATTTTTCGTGACACGTATCTCTTTCTTTCCATTTAATTTTTTTTAATTCAAAATTTTCCAAACTTATCATTTTAATTACCTCTCTTTTTCCACTCTCCTTTTATTATAAATTCGGGTTTTACTTCCACCATTTCAATTTCATTATCACTTTCTCTCTTTCCGTCTGTAATTCTTTGTATCTTAATATTTCTTTCCCATGTTTTTATCTTTTCAACATAACAAAACTCATTTTGAATTGCTACAGCATACCTAACATCGAAGCCGGTGCTGGCAGATTGAAAGATCCTGAGCGTTTCTACTACTTCAAAGCCGAGAAAAAATATGAAGCATTTATCGAACCTTGAAAAATTTTAGAAGAAAAGGGTTTCCAATTTCCAAGATAGCCAACTGGAACGATGAACAACATGCACATTACTGCAGTACAGATATGTTGGATTAAGTTCTATGCTCATCGCTGAGACCTAGTACTCCAAATTGTTAAGGAGTTATGCTCAAACATATTATAGCAAGACCAACACTATTTTTGTGAGGCAAGTTCAAGTCCCCATAGATTCTTAAGTTATCAATGTTTCTTATGACTTGCCTACTGTTATTGATTTTGAGTATACTACGTTTGCTAAAAATATGACTGTATAGAAGTGGGGGGAAGTTTTAAAACCCTAACTGTATAAGGCAGCGAATGGATGAATGAGGAAAGTATGGTGGTTAATAGGATAGACTTAAAGCTTATTGCTAAGGTGTATGTGAAATTCTTGAAGTCTAGACTGATGCCAACCATACACACAACCACAGTGTCCCAGGACAAACTGCTACTTCTTTATGCTATTGTAAAAGGTTTAGCCACAAATGTTGAAAAAATCATTGAACAAGAAATTAGAGAGTGTGCCACAAAGAAGCAAAAGTTTGTTGCCTTATTATTTATCACAGGTGTTTGGGAGGCCTTATGAGTAAAATTTATTGCAAATGATGAGAGAATAAAGATGAAGGGGCTCTCACAGCTAGGACAATCGAAAAGATTGTTGGTGAATCTACTGCTGCAACAACTCTAGTACATCCTACTACAACTAAATTAGGGCAAGCTACATGGATTGGAAAGATGCTGCAAGAACTCAATACAAGCTTAAATGTATGTGTCCAAGTGTAAAAGGAGGAGAGTTAGAGGTTTTGGACTTACTTACTGCATCTTGAAGCATAGAAACATCAATTTACCATGTATATGAAGAGCAAACATGCAGATTTCCTGAATCTCTGCTATAACAATTCAATTTCCAAAGAGCTGAGGAGACTACTCCAGTAGAAGATGAAGAAGAAGAAAGTGAAGATGAGGAAAAAAAAAACCTCCAATTTGTGACTCCTAAAAGAAAGGGAAAAGAAAAAATCTTAATCGAAGAGGAGTCTGAGACTGAGGAGCAAGAAGATGTTGATGCAGCTATTGAAGAAGCCATCAATAGAGTTACAAGATAAAAAAAAAAAAAAAGCAAAGAGGAGTATGACGGAACTCATTGCGAGCATCACTACTGAAAAATCGGTAACAACAACTCTTTCACCAGTTGTCATAAAGAAAACTCCCATAAAGTTTCCTGTCCAAACTTAACAGTCATCCAGCAAAAGAAAATGGGCACAACCTTCTAGAGGTGTTGTAGCATTGTAAGTACCAAAAGAACTAGAACCTAAGAAAACAAAGCCAACTCTGCTTAAAGTTACAGAAGCGGCTGGAACCCCTCCAACCAGTTAAATTAAAAGACAGAAGAAGAAACAAACATTTGCTGCACTACTGGGTTCACCAAAGGAGCGTTTGAGAAGTGGATCGAAGAAGTAATAGCCCTGCACAGCATGTGCTGCGGCATTGCTTTCAACAATAGAGGAGTATCCCATACCTGCCCAGTCTAGCTTTGTAATTTTTGAAACTTTTCTTTTATTTATTTTAGCTTGTTTATTTTGCATTTCTTGATTTTAAGTTTATGCATGATTGTTTGTAATTTATTTTGAGTACATGTGAGGACGCAACATCTCTCAAGTTTAGGGGGCTATGTTATGGTGTAATATGTCTATGAATGTATGTGTTTGTATTGTCTGTGTAACTTTGTTTATCTACCATTCATATTTGGATTAGAAAACCCAATAAAGAGGAATTAAGTGATAAATGTAGGATGAATGACTTCCAAGTAGAGATAGTTTATATATGAGGGTTGGAACTTTGTCTTAACAATTAGGCTTTGGTTGAGTTTTGTGAGTATACTGTAGCAAAACTACGTAAAGCAATGTAGAAACTATTAGTAATCTAAAGTTTAAAAATATCTTAAGTTTGGGGGGAACCTGAAATTTTTTTCAGAATTATCACAAACTATGCTAGATATAAGATAAAATTATGCTTCAGTGATTCAGTTGCTGAGTAACTAGGGCTAAGTATGTACCCCATATGCAGACTTGAGTAAAAATGCAACAAAAGTTATTAGTATTGTTGTAGCAACCCAAGAAGCAAGAGAGGTCCTTGTCTAAGATACTGAGTAGTCAGGTCTGTTCATGAGCCTCATGTTTAGCTTTCAGTTAAAGGTGTCTAAAGATAAGAGTATGTTATAGCATCTTAGATTTTTTTGCTGCAACAACTCTGAGCTGTACATTGATCGAGTAATTAGGTGTGATCATTACAAGTGATAGGCATTCACATGAAAAATCAATGTTACACTGAAAGGTACTTATGAAAATTTCGGTGGCACAATTTGAAGCCATTTTTTACCATCGTTCCTTTACAAATAGAAATTTATGTTGTTATCTTTGAGTTATACTTTATGCTTGAGTGATGTTGCAGTAATTTTAGAACTTGATCAAAGTGCCACACATACACTCTGGATAAAATAAAAGTAAGTCTAGAACTGGAACTGCTGATGGTGATTTTGTATGTTTAAGAATGAGATCTGAGGGTTGATGAATCCGAGCAAGCTAGATGACAGAGCTAAGTTGTTTGTTGCATAATTGCATAAGGACAAGTAATGATTTAAGTTTGAGGGTGTGATAACTCTATGAAATGAGAGTTATCATGGCATTTTTAGACTTAAACTAATATTATTTAGAGAGTGAATGATGTGTTTTTATTGTATTTTTATTGTCATTTTTGCATGTATATCTATTTAAGTTTAATTTTAATAAATTGATTGTAGCAATTGTTGTTGTAGCAATTGTTGTAGCAATCTAGGAGCAAATGCGGGCAAGACTACCTATGTGTTAACTGACAAAGTAATGACAAGCGACACAAAAAGATATGCGATCCGAGGTTTCCAAAAAAGAGACATGTAGCCACATGCTTTTGGTTGCCTTAATTCCAAGATAAAAAAAGCACACATGAAATAAACAAAAGGTAGCCATCACACAAAGAAACAATAGAGAGAAAAAGAAAAAAAAATAGAACAAGAGAGAGTTGAAGGCTGCAGAAAGGGATTTCTAAGAACAAGAAACAGAGATCGTAAAAACCTAAAAGAGAGACGTCTTGTATTATTGGAACTCAATTTCTCACCTTTATTTGCTTGTTTTCATCTCTCTATGGAAATGTATTTGATGGCAAAAACGAGTATTGTTATTGTTATTGTTTTATTGCCTATCATAAACTAAACTTTGATGTAGTTGGGTGTTAAATAAGCTTAATGGTTATTTAACTTATAAATGCGTGTTACTTAGAATCTATCGTAGCATTTTGTCTTGATTTTACTTATTGCAAATCTTTATTTTGGTTGACCACCCATTTAGTAGATACTAGCTAAGGAGGAGCCTAAAAAAAGTCTGACTTAGTAGAACAAATCAAGGCAATACATGGTTTTAGATTGAGTTTCCTAAGTTGAGTTAATCTCTATTTGAATAGGGTTATGCGTAATCTAAGATTAGTGAAGAACAAGACATAAGAATTCACCTTGTAGAGCAATTAAATTTTAGAACATATAATGCTATATCTAATGTTAGAACCGGTCACTGTTAGGTTGCATATAGATGTAAGATATCTAACATACGACAGTTGAGGATGCATGAGGGATTCTACCTAGTGCTTTAGCAACATTATTATAATTGAAAAACAGTTAATACCATTAAGTGAGTTTAATTACTCAACTACTCCCTTCCCATTGAGTATATCTTTGTGTTTGCCTTGAGATTTTTTCCTTATTATATTCTGTTTATTGCATTTTTAATTTTGTTAGGTCATTAATTTCATTCCTTATTTTATTTTAATTAAGTAGACTGAATTTGCATTGTTAAGATTGTTGTAGCAAGTCCTGTAACATCAATCCCTGTGGAGACGATCTGGATATTCATCATTATATTATTTGTTGTGTACACTTGCACACTGACACCTATAGCAATACACATCAACAGTTAATATAAAGAGGACCCAAAATTCTTATTTTATTCATTTAAACTTTTCTAATAAAATTTTCATTATTTAAAAACCTAGTTTCTCTTATCTAAAATTTTCTTGATATTTTGATGACCTGTGCAAGTAATCGAAGGCATGGTTTAAGGACTCATCAACGCTTCTTAGGGATTCTCTAGATGGGGTGATTATGTTATTGAGTTTTGCGGTTTTTTATTGTTTTTGTAGTTAATATTGTGTTATGGTGTATTGTATTATTCTTGTATTATTATTTTCCTTCTCTGATTTGGAAAAAGGGCTTCATCTGCATTAGTTGACACAACTGTCCATAAAATTCATCATGATTTTAAGTAGTTTTAATTGGTGAAATTCTTTTTCTCCTTTTGGCTTGTAATCATAGTTATTTTTAGAATTGTAGGAATTGTCCTAACCCAGGATTGAGTCATAAGCCTTATCGGATATATTGTACTTAAGCTTAGTCATCGTGTATTTATGCTTGTGTGGCACAATATTGTGTATTTAAGCGCCTATGGCATTAAATTGGTGACCAATAATTATTGATCCTTAGTCAAACGCATACTTTCATTTCTAAAATCAAAATATATATACATGATAAATAATAATACCAATAATAAGAGTTTGCAAGCATGGTGTTAACAAGAAAAAACAATATAGTTTTATATAGCTGGGAGTTGAAAATTCATAAAAGAGAAAAATAAAACCTTTTTTGTTTTTCTACAAGAAGTTTGTGAGCATGAGAAAATATAGCGCATTACAGTTGGTAAAATACACTTCTTTAGTCCTTAAAAAAACATAACATAAAGGGTCTTGTTTGGTATGTGGTATAGCTATATGGACCAGACAATTTTTGTTTAATCCCAAGCTTATCCCATGTTTGGCAAGATCATGGATAGTGATGTTATGGTACCATAAACCCACAAATTCGCCCAAACTCGCCCACCAAAAACTATTTGCTGTGGATAATTTTGTGAGTTACTGGTGGATTTAGTACTATAAATTTAAATCTGCTGCCAGTTGCAGGTGGATTTGGTATTAACAAAAAAATCAAGAGGGTATTTGTTGAGTGCTGCAGAATGCATATTTGTAAAGAGTAAAATTATCATTTTTCACTCCAAGCCTCGCTAACATTTCTACTTTTATATAGTTAAATCCTTTAAGCTTTAATGTCTCGAGAATCTGACTATAAATATCCCAGTTTGTCAGTTTACAAGAAAATTGGATGGGAATCCTTTCCTCGACCTATAGAGGGCGTTCAAGTCGTTTTTGAACATAAAACCAAAGAAAAATATAAGTCACAATCACAACTAACAATATATATCGTTTTAGTTTATAGTTCTTTTATCATTTGCATTATTACTTTTAATAATATGATTTTATATCTAATCATTGTTCGTTTCTTTTTATTGTTTGCTTTTGACTATTAAGCCATGAGTTTTACACATCATTTGATAAATACACCACCCTATTTACAATAGGGGTGGCAAAACGAATAAACGAATCGAATTCGAATCGAATCGTAAACGAATTGGGTCAAAATTCTATGGATTCGAATTCGATTCGTTTATTAAACGAATTGAAATTTCAGGATTCGGATTCGATTCGTTTATTAAACGAATATTCGGTTCGATTCGTTTAATTCGTTTAATAGAATTGATAAACGAATTGAATCGAATCCAGATTCGTTTATTATTCGTTTATCCTTTACGAATCCATAATGAATCGAATCGAATTAGGATTCGTTTACAATTCGTTTAGAAAATATAATTAATAAACAAAATTAAGCAAAAAAAACATATTTAATATCCCACAACAAAATACAAATAATTCAAATTATATTATACAGTCATCCAAATACCAAATACCAAATCCTTAATATTACAAATAACAATAATTCAAATTCAAATTATAAAGAAATGTAATTTCTTTAATTCTCTTCATTTGTCTTTGTCACCTTGAAAACAAAAATCCTACACCAAAAAGTAAATAAAATGTTATTAACATGCTGCAATATTGTAAAATTTCAAAAATCAAATATATAGCAAATTTGTAGCATTTTCAAGGAAATAATAATTGAACAAGATAAAAACTTTACCTAACAATATTTCAAAAATCAAATCTATTCATCATGTATGCCAAATTCTAACCCAGCAATATTCCTAATGCACAATATTCCAATGCACAATATTAACAATACAACATAATAAATTATAAATTCTAATACTAAAAAAAAATTAATCCAATATTTGTGGGGGCTTCTTCCTTATCCTACAGATAATTTTTAACACCATAATCGATTTATACATACTTTCATAATATTTTCCGAACAATACAAAACATTTTCTAAACTATAATCTCATAATATTCTACAATACAAAATTTCTCAATAATTCAACCATAATCTCATGATATTATCCACAAAAGCACCAGCAGATGAGTTTAGCATTGTGTTACCATCACTCTTAGACTCTTAAAAGCTTCACTCGACAAGTTCTCTCATTTTTTTTTTTGCTCACAAAATAGAACTGTAGCAGCCGACTATGGAGTTAATATCTGTCAAAACTGGAATTGACTGTCATCTAAAACTTCGATATCTGAAATTAGGAACCAAAATTACAATTGAGAAATCAAATTCAAGTTCTGAGAAAATTTAAACCCACAACATAATTGCAGATCCCCTGCATTCAACATCCAAATTGGATAGCCAATCACGAACTTCGAAGAAAAATGAGTCATTTTCATAATATTTGCCACACTCATCATCGAAAATTTATCATGAAAAACAATCTTTTTCCAGAAAAAATAAACAGAGACCAAAATTTAAACAACATAACAAGCTAATGAAAACCAATCCAAAACAAATTGAATGAGAATTTACCAGAAAAGAAAGAACAAAGAAGACCAAAGAAACGCTGAGTTGGTGATGGCTTGTTGATTCGGGTCGCGGTCACCTGGGCACTGGTTCGGGTCGCGCTCGTCTGGGTTTGCTGCTGCTGCACCGCCGCACGGGTTAGCTACTGCTGTGGGTTCGAGTGGCTGCTAATACGTTGCGCGGCTGATGCTCCTGGGTTGCTGCCGAGTTGCGGGCTGCACTGGCGTGGCTGCGTCCCTCAAGCTCAATCGATGATAGATGCACTACCGGCGGCTGTTTTTGTTGCTTGATTGCTTCACTTGGTATGGGTAGGTGAGTGTGATTCGTGTGAGAGAGGTAGAGAGCAACGAGAGCGGCTAAGTGAGGGGAGAATTTTTAGGGATTTAGCTTTAGGTTTCTGCTACTTTGTTTTTTTTTCTTTTGTTATTTGCTTAAAATTACAATATTAATCTTCAAATTTTAAAAAGCTTTCAAATAAATTTAAGGATAAAAAAGTAATTTAATTAAATGAATAATAAACGAATTTTAAACGAATCTACCCGTATTCGATTCGTTTATGACCCATTTATTAAACGAATTCTAAACGAATAAACGAATCTAAATTTTTAAACCCGCATTCGATTCGTTTAATTAACGAATCGAATCGAATTCACCCAATTATTAAACGAATCAATTTTTTCAAGCCTAAACCCATTTAATTCGCATTGAATTGAATCGAATAAACGAATCCTGACCCATATTGCCACCCCTAATTTACAATTGTATATCATTATGTCTGTCACCAGATCTTTAAATACAAGTTTTGTTTTTCAAACAACTCACAAATAATTTTAACAATTGTTTTAATAGCGATAACTTTGAGCAGACAACTCAAAAAGAACAGTTATGTCATAGTCGTGTCATAGCCAAAAGAACACTACACCTGATATATAGAGGAGGTGATCAAGGGTTATCAAAACTAGTCTTAGAAGCTACTTTTACTAGAGGAAGTTAAGTGCTAGGCATCATAAAAAAAGCCCTGAAACCTCAGGGAAGCTTGTCAGGCCCACTAATTTGAGAAGAGTTAGTTGTTTCAAGTATACAAGAGAGAATAAGCAGAATGCCAAAACATGCTAACAATTTCATTTTCTTGCTAGGAGACCTTGCAACTCTAGATGCACTATTTACATTTGCTTCTTGGGCCAATTCGAATATTCATCAGAAGCCCATCTTGTTAAATGATAATAACTTTTATGATGCCTTTATAGAATTTATTAACCATGAAATTAAAAATCATTTCGTTTATAGCCAAAAAACTCTTTATTTGTGCTCTTACTACTAATGAGTTACTCAATCTTTTAGAAGCTTATAGTCCAGAGCCAAATCCCAAGACTCTTACATTGGATTGGTCGATTGATGAAGGTAGTAGTAGTAGTAAAAAGTAAAAATTAGATCTAACTCTCCATTTCTAAATATTTTCTATTGATGTGTTCAAGTGATGTCTTCTAAACTCTACTTTTTTCCTTCAAGACATTGAGGACAATGTCTGATTGAGATTAAGAGGAGGGAATAATTGACAATTGTGCAATAAATAATAGTTGTGTTCTTGTATTCTTGCTAACCTTTTTCTAAATTTTTATGTCGAAAATAGTCGAATATAGAGTTTAGTTACTCTAGACATACATCTTGATGCGCATCTTCTTAGACTTTTGAGTCTAAATTAAAAAAAAAAAACTTTGAATTCTCCATTATGATATTATTGAGTGCCCCTTTTTGTCTACCTTGGCTATCTTGACAGATTCAATAAATTAGTCTAGACAAACATGACAGGTGGTGGTGGTAAGTTAAGATTTTGTAATACCTAATCTTTTCATTTTATTCGTAAGCAACAATTAAAGGTAGTAGAATTTACCAAAAACAAAAGCAAAAAAGAAAAGCGACACTCTCACTCACTAACTGGGTCTCCTGCCTAAGCAAGCAGAGGGTATTCGTGTAAAATGGTAAGAGTTGATCAAGCTTATGTAAACTCTTACTTAGTAATTGGGCCTCCTGCCTAAACAAGCAGAAGGTGTTTGTGAAAAATGGTGAGAGTTCGATTTGTCCAACCCAACTCTTTTTTAATAACCGAGCCTCCTTCCTAAGCAAGCAGAGAGTGTTCACGTAAAACAATTAGAGTTGGTTAGAAATATATTATAAATAAACATGCTACCTAAGAAAAATAACTTCAATGAAGTGGTAAGAACAAAAATACCACTTTCTTTTAACCAAACCCCATAATCATTATGTCAAAGATCACTGCACACAAAAGAAGATTTGCTAAATTGTTGATTGATGGTTGAGTGGCGAAGGAGAAGAATAGAACTTCAAAGAGTTCATTTATTTGGTAAATAGATTTTAATTTGATTTGGATTTTATAGCTTATTGTTAGGGACTAGCAATAAGCTTGTTGAAGGATCTGTTGAGGGATAGAGAATACATATTTACAGAAGGTTAAATCATCATTTTGCATTCCAAGCCTCACTAACATTTATACTTTTATTTATTTAAGTCTTTTAAACTTTATTTTTGTGTGTATTGTTATAATGTTATGTATTTCAAGGGTATTTTGGATGTTTCATGATTAATGAGTAGTCAGACAGCAAAATGAACACAGTAGGAAGGGCATAAAGGGTAAAATTGTAATTTTGAGATTTTAATAAGGCCCAACTAGTGTGCCATTGACTAGCTAACATGGCGTTGACCAGATGATGTGCCAGTAGCTTATTGGACTGAAAAATGCTAATGTGGCATGAACTAATGACGTGGCGTTGACCAATGATGTGGCAGTATGCCAGTATCCTATTATACCGAAAAATGTTGAAGTGGTGTTGATTGATGATGTGGCAGCATGTTATTGGACCTGATGATTTGTTTCAACCAATAAGATCTTGCCACGACACAATCTTGAGTATTCGAATTGTTTTCATCTAATGCCCATGATTAACTCATTGCAACTATAAATAAGGGGCTCCATAATTTGACAGCGAAGAATCTAAATTTGAGCTCCATTTTTCATAATTCTCTCTTCATCTTGTATTTTCTACATATTTTAATAACTCTAGTTCAATCATGAGTGGCTAATTTAATTTCAAGTTTTGGTTGAAGGTGAAGCCTCAACATGATTCATAGGTTTATTTTGATAAGTTTATTTTATTTTCCTCTCCGATTTATGTGGTTGTTCTGACTTATTGTCAACAGACAATGTATCCTATCTAGATTTTGCATGGTATATTGGCTCTCTAGTGATAAATCATTAATGGCCGGCATAATAAGCACTTTACACCATATTTATTAGAAAGAAAATCTCCTCCAGTAATTGTGGATTTTCTTGACTCAGTGTTGACCGAGAGTGCATCTAACTTATTTAGTAAATGGTCTTGCCACATTGTCGACAGAAAACTTATTATTGTCTAGCACAACGTTTACTTGACACTATACTTAGCAGAAGATGATTACTCTCTGGGGACACTAAGTGCTTGATACAATATTTATTAAAGTGAGGCTAAAGTTTTGGAAATACCCTCTTATAAATTAATTAGAAGTAAAAAGGAATATTAAGCCCTTGGTGAAGTGTTGAGTTGAATTCAAAGACTCAAGTGTTGATAAAAAAAATCATTTCTAACCAATTTACATGCACACTTAGAAAATTAACTCTACACATAACTAAATTAACCTCCTCGTCAATCGACACTCGTCACCATAAATATGTACTACAATAGATTCGTGTGCTTTCGAGTACAATAAAATTCGCACAGCAGTATCCGTCAACCCATAATTTTATTTTTTAATAAATTTTAATTATTAAAATTACATTAAAAATATTTAATTATAAAAATACATAAACTCTATTATTAACAACCACTTGTTGCCCAAGACCTAACCTAGTCTTTTTAATTATAAAAATACATAATTGCTATCGCTAGCTTGATTCACATCTTTCTCTTCACAGTATGTATGTATGTATATATTTTTAAAGAAACTTTTGTAGCTATCAATGAAAAGGCAGCCATGTTAGTTGAAATTGGTCTATCTTAGATTTCTCGATTTTGGCCAAAAATCCACCAAAACGTGCCTACTAATCTAGTTGAAAGCTCAAGCATAAGCATAACTCCTAGCCTAACGTTAATTGTGGAAAAATTCTAGCATTGTTTAATTAATTAATGTAATAGGTTTACTGAACAGAAAAAAAAAAGAAAGAAACAGCACGCGGGTAGATTAATTTCTTTTTAAAGTTTTCTACTGTTAGATGAGGAAACTTTAAAAAGAATAAAAGTGGAAAAAATAAATTGTAATGAGTTAATGGGAAGCAAATGATACATACACTAAGTTGATTTGGATTAATTAAGTTTTCGACATCTATAATTAATTATAGGTTATGGTTAGTTGAACCCACTAAATCTCTCTCTACACTTATATAAAAGGTATATTTATTTTTAAATTTTTAGAATGTTAGAATTATTATTCATTTTTTTCATTTCTTTTACAGATGCATATTCTCTCTCGAATATAACATCTTGTAAACTAAATTCTCACTCACACTCTAACATAGATATTGATTCTTAATCTTTCTTATTAGATCATATTATATAATAGTTTGAATTATTTTGAATTTTACATAAAATGATTTTAACTTTAAACTAAAGCATGAGATATATTTTATTAATTGTAAAATTTATTTAAACCAAAGATTTATTTAAAAGTTTTATAATAAATACAAATATATTAATGAAATAAATATGATAATTTATATTTTCAAAATTATTTCAAATATTAATTTTTTTAATATTATTAGTCTACTAGATAGAGTAAATTATCTATAGCACAGTTTTATATTTATTAAAAATTTTAAGGCTATTTTTTTACTTACTATATTTAAAGAATATTAATTGGTCAAAATTAGGTCTTGGTGTCCATTATTGAAATTGGGGTTCTCCATGACCATTTTCCCAAGCCTCAGAGGCTTAACTATCCTTTTACCCTTAACTTGTGTTACATATTATGGAATTGATTTTACCAAAATGATATACACCGAAAGATTCTATTAGGTTTCTATTTGTATATACATGCACTATATATATAAACTCACAACAATAAAAACTCTTTTCATCAGGTGTATCAAATATGGGGACTTTAGAATAATAATAATAATAATAATGTTGTAATACAATAAATGATAAATTAATAACCTTAACTAAATAATAAAATTCTATGGTCCCAACTTAGGCCTATTTGAAAAATTATTAATTTCGATAAAAGCATAAGATAATAACTTTTTATTCTAAAGCAACAAAAGTAAATACATAGATAATTCATGATTGAGACCAATGCTTCATACTCTCTTCATTAATTCTTTTGGTTACTCTATTTGTGTTTCATAGTCATAAACTTGTAATTTGTTTTGCCTAGCCCCAAGGGCTTAATTGTCATGTAGTTTTACATAATTTTATTTGATTTGTTATCTAAGTTTAAATCTTGAGAAGATATAAAAATCATCATTTTACCCATCTAAAGCCTAAACTTATATACATATATAAAATTAAAAGAAAAAACTTGTTCAGTGTTGAAATTAGTTTTTCTTATATAACTTTCTATAGAGGGATTTACCTTAGTGACGATGTGGAAACATAAGAATTTGATTAATAAGAGAAACAAAGCTTCTCGATAATGAACATTATATTGAAAAAGTTGAAATTAACAAAACTGGGTTTTGGGCCCCTTACATAGTAACCCTAAAGATCGCAAATTTATCAAAATAGAAAAATCTAAAATATTAATTTATATTAAGATTTTCCTGTTCTAAATAGGAAAAACAAAATAAACGATACCCAAATTTGATTTCTAAAAAAAATTTAAAAAAAATGAAAATATCTTGAAACTAAAAAACGACCAAGAAAAAAGTAGAATTTTTAGCTCAAGCACGGACCAAAAAGGTGCAATCTATTTGTGGCTTTGTTCGTCTAGTCGCAAACTTCGAAACAGTATATTATATGCACAAAACAAACACATGTAACCCAAGTTATGACCTCTAGAAGGTACCCTACTCGTCTCATGCAACCATCCTACATCACTTAGCCAACCAAGTACCCATACTTTGGATCATGGTCTTCGGTTTGTAAGACAAACTTGTACACTTAACTTGAATGGTTTAATTTTATGATGTTGATTAGGGTGGGTGTTTTGATCAGACTCAATAAAGTATGAGCACACACCAAAAGGGTGCAATCTATTTTGGGTTTTGTTCATCTTGTCGCAAACTTCAAAATAATATATTATATGCCTAAAACGAACACCTGTAACCTAAGTTATGACCTTCAGAATGTACCTTATTCATCTCTCGCAACCATCCTACCACTTAGCCAACTAAGTACACATACTTTGGATCATGATCTTCGTTTTCTAAGATGAAGTTGTACACTTAACTTGAATGGTTTAATTTTGTGATGCTGACTGGGTGGGTGTTTTGATCAGACTTTATGAAGTACAATGGGATTTTGTATCTTTCTTGTTAAGAACTTAGCCCAGCACTTCAAGCTTCTTTAAGAAAATCAAAGCATACGAACAAATGTACTCTCACTAAAGATCAAAACAAAGCAACCAAAGACACCAAGAATATAAAAGATAATGGCAAGAAGATGTAACGTGGTTCGGCCACAAGAAGCCTACATCCACGGTTGAAACAACACTGCTCTAAGCTTTATTTAGAATGAAAAATGGTTTAAAAAAGATGATGAGATTACAGAGATATTAACTTCTCATATAAGCTCTATATCTCACTCCAAGAATCTCTCACACACACACCTCTGTTTCATGAATACTTTTGCTGCCCTTTTATAACCTCTTAGTCACGAGA
This sequence comes from Citrus x clementina, assembly GCF_000493195.1. Taxonomy (NCBI): domain Eukaryota; kingdom Viridiplantae; phylum Streptophyta; class Magnoliopsida; order Sapindales; family Rutaceae; genus Citrus; species Citrus x clementina. The sequence continues at coordinate 9,724,692 of NW_006262274.1, forward strand.
GAAGAAGCCAGCTGCTGTTCTACTCAACTAACAGATTTAACAGCCAAAAGATCCCACGCCAGCTCAGCATGCCACCTCATTAATGTTTAACAGAATATAACTACTTTCTGGCTTCACAAATCTCCACCTAGTTTTATTCTGTTAAAGCTTCCTCCAGTCACTGAATCAACCTACCACAACTTGATCTACTGACTAACCATGCCAATCAAATTCAAAGTAGCTTTGAATTTGACTGATGGCAGAGGCTTCGTAAGCATGTCTGCAAGGTTACATTCTGATGCAATCTTAATTACATTTACAACTTTTTGAGCAATCTCATCTCTGATGAAGTGTAACCTTATATCCACATGTTTTGTCCTCTCGTGCTATTTTGGGTTCTTACTTAACTGGATGGCACTAGAGCTGTCACAGCTGATATTGAATGATCTTTGCTTCAGGCCTAACTCAGTTACTAACCCTTTTAACCATATTGCTTCTTTCACTGCTTCTGAGAGTGCTATGTACTCTACCTCAGTAGTTGACAAAGCAACTACTGACTGTAAAGAAGCCTTCCAGCTGACTGCTCCACCACACAAAGTGTAGACATAACCAGTGATTGACCTCCTTTTATCCAGATCGCCAGCAAAGTCTTAATCAACATAACCTTGAATTTGACTAGAGCTTTTGTCAACCCTTCCATATACTATACCCAGACTAGCTGTACCCTTTAGGTACCTCAACATCCACTTAGCTGCATGCCAATGATGTTTTCCAGGATTTGACATGAATCTGCTCAGCACTCCAATTCCATAGGCCAAATCAGGTCTGGTGCAGACCATGGCATACATAATACAACCAACCACACTAGTGTATGGTATATTCTTCATGTGTTCAACCTCTGCTTTTTCTTCTGGCTCTTCCTGTTTAGAGAGTCTGAACTGAGCTCCTAAAGGAGTTAAGACTGGTTTGGATTCATTCATTCCAAATATACTGAGAACCTTCTCCACATATCCTGTCTGAGACAAGAAAAGAGTTTTAGAAACTCTATCTATGATTATGTGCATTCCCAATATTTTGGTGGCTGGACCTAGGTCCTTCATTTCGAACTCTGAGCTTAGTTCACCTTTAAGCCACTCTAGCTCTTCTTTTTATTTACATGCCAGGAGCATGTCATCCACATAGAGTAAAAGGTAAATAAAATTTCTAGAGTTTAGAGCCATAGAATACACACAACTGTCATATTTACTTCTGCTGTAGCCATGTGTGATCATAAACTCATCGAATTTCAAATACCATTGCCTAGGTGTCTACTTTAATCCATATAGGCTTTTATTGAGCAAGCAAGCCATGTCTTCTAATCCAGCTTCAACAAACCCCTCTGGCTGTTCCATCAGTATCCTCTCACTGAGATCTCCATGTAGAAAAGCAGTCTTCACGTCCATTTGATCTAACTCCAAGTCATTGTATGCTGCAATAGATAATAAGACTCTTATTGAGCTGTGTTTGACCACAGGGGAGAACACTTCATTAAAATCCACTCCCTCTCTTTGGATGAACCCCTTTGCTACAAGTCTGGCCTTGTACCTAGCTAGTTCATCTTCTGAGACTCCTTCCTTTATCTTATATATCCATTTACAGTCTACTAGCTTTTGGTTATCTGGTTTCTTTACTAAAGTCTAGGTCTTATTCTTTCTAAGTGAGGTCATTTCTTCTTCCATGGCAGCTACCCACTTTCTTTTGTCCTTGGTTCTCATAGCTTGCTTGTAGGTTGCTGGTTCCTCACTTATTTCAACTTCAGCCACAGCCAAAGCATATGATATAAGATCTGCAACTCCAAATCTTTCAGGCATTTTGATGGTTCTTCTTATTCTATCCCTTGCCAGTTGATATCCTTCCAGTTCAGAATGTGTTTGCTTTGGATGCTGTTTTGCTTCTTTAGGTGACTCTACCTCCAGCTCAACAACTCCTTTATCTTCAGAGCTTGTATTGATTATTTCAGTCTCAACCCTTGACTGTGTCAGGGCTTCCTCATCAAAAACAACATCCCTGCTAATAAAGGTTCTGGTGGGTTTCCTATTTATGCTCCATATTTTGTACCCTTTAATGCTCTCAGGGTACCCCATGAAGTAACCTTTCACAGCCCTTAGTTCCAGCTTGCCCTGTCTGATGTGTGCATAGGCAGGGCAACCAAATACTTTCAGATTGCTGAGATCAGGTGGCTTCCCAGACCAGACTTCCTGAGGTGTTTTGAACTCCAGAGCTGATGATGGACTTCTATTAATGAGATATGCAGCTGTAACAGCAGCTTCAGCCCAAAAAAACTTGAAGAGATTTGAGCTCAACAGCATGCATCTGACCTTTTCAATCAAGGTCCTATTCAACCTTTCAGCAAGTCCATTTTGCTGAGGTGTATGCCTTACTGTCTTATGTCTTGCAATGCCCAGCCTTTTACAGAACTCATCAAACTCATTACTGCAGTATTCTAGCCCATTATCAGTTTTGAGCCTTTTCACTTTCTTCCTTCTTTGATTCTCCATTAGAGCTGTCCATTCCTTGAATTTATCTAGGGCTTCACTCTTATACTTCAAGATGTAAACCCAAAGCTTCCTTGAGTAGTCATCTATGAAGGTGATAAGGTATCTAGCTCCACCATGAGATGGAACTTGGGAGGGTCCCTAAATGTCAGAATGTATGTAGTCCAGGGTCTATTAAGTTTCATGCTTGCTTATGTTAAACTTAAGTCTAATGGCTTAACGAAACACACACTTTTCACAGAATTCCAGTTGAGAAATCTGATCATAACCAAACAAACCTTGTTTCTCCAGCTCTTTCATACCTTTTTGACTCATATGTCCAAGTCTCATGTGCCAGAGCTTGGTTTTATCACTACTTATGTTTGCATTTACTCCAAGCTGAGGCACTGTCCTAACTAACACATACAAACTATTTCTCCTAACACCCTTCATTATGACTTCACCTTTATTTAGGACCTTAATTTTCCCATCTTCAGCCTTAATGCTACAACCCATTTTATCCATCATCCCAAGAGAAATCAGGTTTTAGTTCAGGGACATACCTTACTTGTTTAAGCTCCCTGGTTTTATCATCAAACATCTGAATGTTGATAGTCCCCATTCCAGTGACTTTGCAAGCAAGGTTGTTTCCCAGCAACACTTTCCCACCATCTATGCTCTCGAAGGTCTTGAAGAATTCTTTATTTGGGCACATGTGGAAGGATCATCCAGAATCAAGAATCCATTCAGTTGTGGGTTGTTTTTCTATTGCAATGAGAACATCAGCATCTTCTTCATCTTCAGATGCAATTGCTGCCTTTCCATTTGTCTCCTTTTACAGCTTTTCAAGCTTCTTTTCCTCGAAACAGTCCTTGATGTAATGTCCTTCCCTTTGACAAAAGTAGCATTTTCTTTTCTTCTTTTTCTTGTCATCTTTTTGTTTTTGATTTTTGTTCTTCTTGTTTTTGTTTACTTTCTTTTCTGATTTTTTTTTGACAAACAATCCATCTCCTATTGCTTGATCCTTGAAGTCTGATCTTTTCTTTAGGTCTTTAGATTTGAGAGCATTCTTGACATCCTTCAATGTGAGGGTCTGTCTTCCATAGAGTAAGGTGTCCATAAAATGCTCATAGGAATCAGGCAGTGAGCTCAACAAAATAAGAGCTCTATCTTCATCTTCAAGCATGACATTAACGTTTTCAAGATCGAGTATCAGTTTATTGAACTCATCAAGGTGGTCTTTCATGGCTGTCCCTTCCTTCATTGAAAACGTGTAGAGCTTCCTCTTCATGTACAATCTTTTAGCCAAAGATTTCTTCAAGAAGAGTTCTTCCAGTTTAGCCCATAAACCAGAGGCTGTCTTCTCCTTGGCTACTTCTCTCAGCACTTCATCAGACAAGTGTAGAATGATAGTGTTGTGAGCTTTGTTGTTTATAGTCCTTGAGTCTCCACCCAAACTTGAAGATCCTCCTTCCTTTTCCTTTTTGGACTTTGATTCATCTTCATCATCGAGGGCACTATCCAAGCCCTGTTGAATCAGAATGGCTCGCATCTTAAGACTCCACAAATAGAAGTCATTCTCTCCATTGAATTTTTCAAGATCGAATCTTGTGCTGCCCATTATGCCAGATCAAGAACAGAGTGTCCTTCTGGCTCTGATACCAATTTGTTAAGAACTTAGCCCAGCACTTCAAGCTTCTTTAAGAAAATCAAAGCATACGAACAAATGTACTCTCACTAAAGATCAAAACAAAGCAACCAAAGACACCAAGAATATAAAAGATAATGGCAAGAAGATGTAACGTGGTTCGGCCATAAGAAGCCTACATCCACGGTTGAAACAGCACTGCTCTAAACTTTATTTAGAATGAAAAATGGTTTAAAAAAGATGATGAGATTACAGAGATATTAACTTCTCATATAAGCTCTATATCTCACTCCAAGAATCTCTCACACACACACCTCTGTTTCATGAATACTTTTGCTGCCCTTTTATAACCTCTTAGTCACGGGAGAAGAAGCCAGCTGCTGTTCTACTCAACTAATAGATTTAACAGCCAAAAGATCCCACGCCAGCTCAGCATGCCACTTCATTAACGTTTAACAGAATATAACTACTTTCTGACTTCACATTTCTCAATGCAAACTGTATCTCATGGTGTTCTAAGAAGCAGCCCACTGTATGAAGTGTAGATCACTTGCTTTCACAACAGTTGAGCTCACATGGCTAACCTTCCTATTCTTCGTGTTTTGTGATAATATAAGTGCGTTACACACATATGACAGTAAATCCAGTCTTGCATGCGCGGTCTAAACATAATGAGATGGACTATCATTTTCGTATAAGCTGGTGTAACATTGCAAATATTTTGATAAGAGATTTAAGGAACTCCTACCGCATTCAAGATGCCCGGTTTTGGATTTCCTCAATGAAGATTCATATAATCTCTTTGTTTGCTTTACTTTTTGTTTTCTTTATATCCTTGTGGGTCTTTTGATGGAATAAGTCTCACCACTTATTCATCTTTTTATTTTTGAATTTAACAAAGCTTAGGGTTTTCAGAAACCAATTTTCAGTAATTAAGTCAAACCACATAATTGACCAAAGATTGATAACTCAAATAAATACTCATTACTAATAATAATAAGTTCCGAAAACCCAAAAAAAAAAAGCGCCCTTCACTAGAAATTTAAATGTCTAATGAAGGGAAAAAAAAACAATTGAAGAATTTGATGATGCATGCAGTGCAAGCTATGGCAGATTCACTCCGTTCAGAAGCCATCTGGCGTTGCGATAATTGGATGGAGCTGACATGATATGATTAACCTGTAATTAGAATAAAATAATTTAACTAAAGTGAAATTAATTAATTAATTAACTAACCTTGCAATCGATTGAACAAAAGGAATTATGACGTTCAAGCGTTGCATCGCAGCCGTCACGTTCACAATTACTGCCTCCATAACTTGTCTGTGGCCTTTGCTTAATAAATAACACTTGGGCACCATTATGGACGCGTGGCTAAAGACTAACATAGATTTAGAACACATAAATGTATAAAGTGAGGAAAAAGTTTTTTTTTTTTGAAAGTGAGTAAATATTTAATGAAAAATTATTAAAAATGAAATTAATATAATCATTATTTTTGGACCGTATGAAAACACTAATTCACTAAAATAATACTCTTTTTTTTTCTTTCTTCTTTTTTTTAAAGTATTGTAATAAAGAGAAAAGAATAATAGAAAGTCATGGTTTATGAATATCACATACATAAAAATAAGATGACAACTTACTTGGATATTGCTACAATCAAGCACCTCGTTGGTATTGTCCAACTTTACAACTGCATAACTTTGATTTCTACCAGTGCCATATGTGAAAATCTGAAATATTAAAAACTGATGTAAAGCAATATCAAAGCAAAATAAAAGACCATAATAGTAACGTTTTAGAGTCGATGATTCGCACGATCATCGCAATCTTTACAAATACAAGTTCGACATTCCAAACAAAAAACGTTTTTATGTTTTCGATTATGACCTTGCTCTTCACAATGCTCGTCGAATCTTCCTTTAAGAAGAGCGGTTAGCCAACGAGGTACAATTACAACATTGTCCTGAAAAGCATGGAAAGTATTAATACAGTTAAAATTAATCCAAATTATAAGAAACAACTAAAGATATAAAAATAAAAGCCAACCATTGTTTTCTTGGTAGGGATTCTAGCAAGAGAATAAGGGATTCCAGCAAGAGAATAACTTTTGCAAGAGGAGAGGAGTGCTAGCTAGCTGGCTAGAAAGAGGATAATTGCAATGAATCAAATAGAGAAGAAATTCGAACTATTTAAAGAGATGAATGTGCCATATTTATGTCGTGTTTGTGTGACTTAATAGGTCGTATTATGTTGCAAAAAGGGAAAGAATGAAAAGGGGACAAATATATATTGCAAAACGGGAAAGCAAGGAAAAGGGGGGAAAAAGATTGCACGTTCGGAAGGTGACGCTCCGTATGGTTAAATTCTTATATATTTTGCATGTTAATTAAATATAGGAGTAATAACGGCATGTAATCCCTTTTAAGTTTGAAAAGTACAATAATTATATTAGAAATAGATTTTGCTTTGGGGATGTTATAATTAATGAAATAGGTTTTATTAACAAAAATAGTTTCTATTTTCAGCAACTATAAAATGGAAAAGTCCTTATTCAAGTTATGCTTGTGTCTTAATTAACGCAACACTATTTTGTTGCCTACTCTGATCTAGTGTTAGATCAGGAAACGAGAAAGAAAAGAAAAGGAACAAAAGTAGAAAATAGAAAATATAAGTTATTGGGGAAAAAAATATATAAGCACAAGTTGGTTTGGATTAACTAATTTTCGAGATCTATATGTAATTAATTATATGGCTTTTACACATATACTCAGCCTATTAAAAAAAACTAAGAAGATAAAGCAGAGATAAATCTTTTAATTAACTTGTGTTATAGACCATGTGGAATTGTTTGTGCCAGAAAGATATCGAAAGAAAAGCGTCCCTCTATGAAGCCGTAGTTTTGTTACAACATTAATAATGTGGTTAACAAACCAGTTGAAAAGGTGATTTTAAATTTAAAAAGTAAAGAAAATAGAGATATGATAAAATACAATCTTTGTATTTATCTCATTGAATTCACCGTCAGTTTTATCTCTCACATTGGAAATTGGATTCTTGAAGATTGTCTCTACTCCTGAATGATTATACGAAAAAGATTCGATAAGCTGTTCTTATTCCATAGCACTTTAGTGCCAAATAATCTTAATTGTTTTTGTTATTCTAATTGATTTGATAGTGAATTCTTGTACATTTCAGTTGTATTGTCAAAATGGATTATGTTTATAACATAGCAGTCTCCTTCCAAATCCAAGTGGACATATAATGTTAACCTAGCAAGACCATTTATAGGAACGGTTAACTTGTCCTTCTAGCTCAATTATTGTCAGTTTATTGCCTTCAATGTTTGACAGGGAGGCTTCTAAATGTGCTGTTGGAC
>NW_006262274.1:9732313-9765837 GCF_000493195.1 Citrus x clementina
TATAATTTATATTTGTGTTTACGGAATATGTTAGGAATTATTAACTATGTATTAAATATATCTAATTTTATGTATTTTTATGTGTTTATTAGGTAAAATATTAATTTCAGGCAATTCGAGGCTCCAAACAAATAAACGGAGGTCAAATTTGGATTCTGGAGGTCCGAAAACTTTAAGATCAGTCAGCCGTTGGATCTTGATCTATTGGTTGTGAGGAGCGCATGCATGAAACTTATGATGGACGGTAAAACACTGGATTATGAATTTATTTTTCTATAAATTGAGGCTCATTTTTATGTTTTTAATGATCTCTCTACATCTCCCTTTTTCTCAAATTCTCTCCATCTCCCCGTAATCTTGATTTTCAGGTGTGTTTTTAATATTTTGTATAATTATTTTTATAAATAAATTTAGTTTTATTTTCAATTTTAGTTGTTTTTATTACATATTTCTTTTATCATCTTGTAACTATCCATGCCGCCATAGTAATTAAAAACTAACATCTGTGAATTATTAATTAGAGCCAACTTTGAATTGTGAGAACATGAACTTTATTAATTAGATGAAATTTGTATCTTGTTACTTTAAATTTTTTTTTCCTTTCAATTGAACTACATATTCGATGTAAAGTTTTTATATGGATTATTCATTAAGTTTTTTAGTTTCCAAGTTTCCAATCTCATCTTGTATTTGGGGAAATAAAATTTCTCAGTATTAAAATGAATATACTTTTGCGGTATTCCATTTAGAGCTCATGTGTCAACGTCTAAAGCAAGTATATATATATTGAGCTCTTTTGGAATGACTTGAACACTTCAACAAGATCGGCATCTTAAGTGCTATCCATGATATAGAATAATATAGCAATTATATGCTAATTTAAAATTAAAAATCAATATTTACCAACAAGCTGTAAGTTACTTGCTATATTTCAATTAATTAAACCATATGAGATTACCACTCTCTAATATTCATTGATATTTTTTATTATCTGTGCTCTTACTACTAATGAGTTACTTAATCTTTTAGAAGCTTATAGTCCAGAGCCAAATCTCAAGACTCTTGCGTTGGATTGGTTGATTGATGATGGTAGTAGTAGTAAGAAGTATAAATTAGATCTAACTCTCTGTTTTTAAATATTTTCTATTGCTGTGTTCAGGTGATGTCTTCTAAACTCTACTTTTTTCCTTTAAGATATTAAGGATGTCTCATTGATGTTAAGATGAGGGAATAATTGACAATTGTGCAATAAATAATAGGTGTGTTCTTGTATTCTTACTAACTTTTTCTAAATTTTTGGGTCGAAAATAGCCGAATATAGAGTTTAGTTACTCTAGACATACATCTTGATACGCATCTTCTTAGACTTTGAGTCTAAATAAAAAAATAAAAAAATAAAACAAATTTTTGAATTCTCCATTATGATATTATTGAGTGCCCCTTTTTGTCTACCTTGGCCATCTTGATAGATTCAATAGATTAGCATAGACACACATGACAGGTGGTGGTGGTAAGTTAGGATTTTATAATACCTAATCTTTTCATTTCATTCATAAGCAACTATCAGAGGTAGTAGAATTTACCCAAAAAAAGAAAAAAAGAAAAGAGACACTCTCACTTACTAACAAGGTCTCCTGTGTAAGCAATCAGAGGGTATTCGTGTAAAATTGTGAGATTTGATCAAGCTTTTGTAAACTCTTACTTAGTAATTGGGCCTCTTGCCTAAGCAAGCAGAAGGTGTTTGCAAAAAATGGTGAGAGTTCGATTTGTCCAACTCAACTCTTTCTTAATAACCGGGCCTCCTTCCTAAGCAAGCAGAGAGTGTTCACGTAAAACAATTAGAGTTGGTTAGAAATATATTATAAATAAACTTGCTACCTAAGAAAAATACCTTCAATGAAGTGATAAGAACGAAAATAGCACTTTATTTTAACCAAATCCCATAATCATTATGTCAAAGATCACTGCACACGAAAGAAGTTTTGCTGAATTGTTGATTGATGGTAAAGTGGCGAATGGGAAGAATAGAATTTCGAAGATTTCATTTATTTTGTAAATAGATTTTAATTTGATTTAGATTTTATAGCTTATTGCTATGGACTAGCAATAAGCTGGTTGAAGGGTGTGTTGAGGGATAGGGAATACATATTTACAGAAGGTTAAATCATCATTTTGTACTCCAAGCCTCGCTAACAATTATACTTTTATATATTTAAGTCCTTTAAACTTTAATTTTGTGTGTATTGTTATAATCTTATGTATTTCAAGGGTATTTTGGATATTTCATGATTAATGAGAAGTCAAACAGCAAAATGAGAAGTCAGAACAACTTAACACCGTAGGAAAGGCATAAAGGGTAAAATTGTAATTTTGAAATTTTAGTGGGGCCCAACTAGCGTGCCATTGACTAGCTAACGTGGCGTTGACCAAATGATGTGGCAGTAGTTTATTGGACCGAAAAATGCTAATGTGGCATGGACCAATGACGTGGCGTTTACCGATGATGTGGCAGTATGCCAATATCCTATTGTACCAAAAAATGTTGAAGTGGTGTTGATTGGTGATATGGCAGCATGTTATTGGACCTGATGATATGTTTTAACTAATTAGATCTTGCCACGGCACAATCCTGAGTATCTGAATTGTTTTCATGCGATGCCCATGATTCACTCATTACGTCTATAAATAAGGGGCTCCCCCTAATTTGACAGCGTTGAATCTAAATTTGAGCTCCATTTTTCATAATTCTCTCTTGATCTTGTACTTTATACATATTTTAATAAAATTATCATTTTACCCCTAGTTCAATCATGAGTGGCTAATTTAATTTCAAGTTTTGGTTGAAGGTGAAGCCTCAACATGATCCATAGGTTTAATTTGATAAGTTTATTTTATTTTCCTCTCTGATTTATGTGGATGTTCTGACTCATTGTCAACAGACAGTGCATCCTATATAGATTTTGAATGGTATATCGGCTCCCTAGTGATAGATCATTACTGTCTGGTACAATAAGCACTTTACACCATATTTATTAGAAAGAAAATCTCCTCCAGTAATTGTGGGTTTTCTTGACTTAGTGTTGATCGAGAGTGCATCTAACTTATTTAGTAAATGGTCTTGCCATGTTGTCGACATAAAGATTATTATCGTGTAGCACAACGTGTACTTGACACCACACTTAGCAGAAGATCATTAATCTCTGGGGACACTAAGTGCTTCATACTATATTTATTAAATGAGGCTTAAGTTTTGGAAATACCCTCTCATAAATTAATTAGAAGTAAAAAGGAATATTAAGCCCCTAGTGAAGTGTTGAGTTGAATTCACAGGCTCAAGTGTTTTAGTTGAATTATTTTCATCCTTAATTTATTCCCACGGTTTTTATTCTAAATATTAGTGTTGATAAAAAATCATCTCTAGCCAATTCACATGCACACTTAGAAAATAAACTCTACACATAACTAAATTAACCTCCTCCTCAATCGACACTCGTTACCGTAAATCTGTACTACAATAGATTCGTGTACTTGCGAGTACAATTAAATTTACACAGCAGTATATGTTAACCCACAACTTTATTTTTTTATAAAATTTAATTATTAAAATTACATTAAAAATATTTAATTATAAAAATACATAAACCCTGTTATTAACAACCACTTGTTGCTCAAGACCTAACCTAATCTTTTTAATTTAAAAATATTTAATTTTAAAATACATAACTGTTATCGCTAGCTTGATTCACATATTTCTCTTCACAGTATTTATGTATATATTTTTAAAGAAACTTTTGTAGCTATCAATGAAAAGGCAGCCATATTAGTTGAAATTGGTCTATCTTAGATTTCTCGGTTTTGGCCAAAAATCCACCTAAACGCGCCTACTAATCTAGTCAAAAGCTCAAGCATAAACATAACTCCTAGCCTAACGTTAATTGTATATTTATATGCAATAGTAAGGGTATATTTTTATAGAAATGTTTAGATGAATTTTTTGGATGTGTATTATGATTTTGGATGTGGTATTGTAATTTGGAATAAATATGTCACTGTTGCCACCACCGCAAGTTACAGGCAAAACTACTGATTTGAAATAAATCTATTGCTACTGTCGTAACTACGGGTTATGGGCAAAACCTACTGCAGGTTATCGGTGGTTTTGATAATTGTTAAAATCCACGGTGGTTAGTTTTTTTTAAAAAAAAAAACTAAAACCCGCATCTTCAGTAATTTAAACATTTTGTTGGTGCTGGATTTGTAATGACAAATCTGCTGCGGGTGGTACTCAATGCCATCCTGAATCATGGAGTGAGTATAAAAGTTAGGTATCTCATGTGAGGGTTAATCCCCAAAATAGTGAAAAGTTATCCCACGCTCTTTATGGAATAACTACTTAGGATAAACGTTTATAATGTTGGAAAAATAATTACTAAGGAACAGTCCGTTTCTCTAAATGAACTATTAGGTTGAGATAATTAATGAAGCATCAAGTCTCTAATACTAATGCTAGCTAGTTTCGAGCCCAATTTCTTCTGCAATCGATAAAGGATAACCACAACATTGTATAATAACTAAACGAATAAATGCCCTTTCAAGAAATTCCAAGATCGCCACTTCAGTGGACCATTCCATAAAAGATTCAATCATTGGACATTGGTATTAGTCCCTTTTGTATATAGAAGTATTATTCCAAGTAAAAAAAGGAGAACGTTCAAAGGATCCTTTAATGCCTTAATTTCGGAGACTAGGGATTTGGAATTTTAATTGCTTGTATCCTTCTTTTTTTCTTTTATATTTCGGATTAATTGTACAACTCAAGTCATTTCGCAGCAGATTTACTTGCAACCAGCAAAAGAAGCATTCCAGTGTTTTGGAGTGGCGAAGATAGGCCAACATTTATCCATCAAAACTGTACTAATTGATAATATGTATAATTGGTGATCAGACTAACAAATAACTTGTACGACAATTTACAGCTTCAACTGGCAAGATAATAAAATTAATGATTCTATTTGTAGCTAAAATCTATGCACAATCAAGAGATATTAATGATAGAACTTTCAAAAATAAAAATTCTAATTCATAATAATAATAATAAGGAATTTCAAATAAAACATAAATTAATAAAATAGTCTGTCACTACAAATAATTTGAAAAAACTCCGAGCTTCAGAATTTTCTTTGTCATTTATTCATTATTTCTTCGTCAAATTAAACCAGCGAGCTTCTTCAAAGACCAAACTTGTTCAATAGACGAGGAAAATTGTTTGAATTCCATGAATTTTGACAGAGATAAGAAACCTAAAAGGGGGAGGATTAATAATTACAAAAAGAATAATGTAAACTTTTATATATGTATACATAGATGTATAACTGATACTAAGCGACTAAAAAAATTTACTCGGTAATATGTGTATAGATACACACACACACACACACACACATACATATATACGAATTATAAGGAGATTTTGAATGAACCTTGCAATAGAGTGAACAGAAATAATTATTATGTAGTTCAGAATAGTACTTCGTTGGCAAATACAAGAATTTTTGAAGAAAATATTCAATGAAGAAGAAATAAATAAGATTGCAATTCAAGCTGACTTTTTACTTGGATATGTCCACAATCAATAAACTCGTCAGCGTCAACCAACCGTACAACGCTCTTTCGGCCAGATGTGCGGATCTGAAATATTAAAGATTTACAAAACAAATGCATAAGTAAATAAATCATGCAGATGGTTTTAAAAATTTCATGATGTAATAAATTTAATTCAATTAATATTTATTTATTCATGTGAACCTTTAAGTGGTGATGAGTACTTTCGGGATCGGACAAGCATTTTTCGCATATTCTGGCGCAACAATTCAAACAATATATGTTCCTTTGTTTAACAGCCTTTCCATGATTGCAATTTTCAAAGCTTCTCTCTTGGAAGAGAGTCAAAAGACCTTGGAGCCACTGGGGTTGATTCCCTGCCTGAAAACACGATTGAAATACAATTGATGTTATTAACTGATAAAATTCAATAACAAAAATTTCGAGTCCTAATAAACAAACGAAGTTGGATTCAATATGCTAATCACCCTTGACACGAGATTATTAAAAGATCAGCACAACTATATGATCAAAGCTGAATCTAAATTCTAAACAAAAAGTGAAAATTAAAGAAAAGACCGACCATAATTATCTTTTGATGCTGGAGAGTGTATATTTTTTAGAGAGAGAGAGGAGTGTTAGTAAAGAGAATTACACAAGAATCAAAGAGAATTGAGCATTTTATATATGTATGTGTCTTATTTGTGTCGTATTGCTGTCCGAAAAATTGTAGCACTGTTTTAATTAATTAATGTGATAGGTTTAATGAACAAGAAAAAAAAAAGCACGCGGGTAGATTAATTTCTGTTTTAGCAACTATAATAGGAAACGTTTGAGTCTTATTTGGGTAGTGTTTGTATCTTAATTAACGCAATCACTATTTTGTTGCCTACTCTAGTGTTAGATGAGGAAACTTCAAAAAGAATAAAAGTGGAAAAAATAAATTGCAATGAGTTAATGGGAAACAAATAATAAATGCACCAAGTTGATTTGGATTAATTAATTTTCGACATCTATAATTAATTATAGGGTAGGGTTAGTTGAACCCACAAAAATCCTCTCTACACAGGTATAAAAGATATATTTATTTTTAAATTTTTAAAATTTTAGAATGTCAGAATTACTATTTATTTTTTTCTTTCTTTTACAGATGCATATTCTCTCTCTAATATAACATCTTGTAAACTAAATTCTCACTTACACTCTAACATGGATATTGATTCTTAATCTTTCTTATTAGATCATAATTGCATTTTTCAATAAATCATTACTGCATTTTGTTAGGAAATTGAGTTTCCTCCCAAGATCTCTCCAAGCAATTTATCAAGCAACAAATTAATAAGAAAAATTGAATGGAGAATATACCAATCACACAACACAAGATTTACGTGGAAAACTCCAAATCCGGAGAAAAACCACGGCCGTTGTCACAAGACAACCAGAGAAAAAAAATATTCACTATGTGGAAAATTATTAAAACCACACTCTCATAAATTTTCTCTCACCCAAGCCCCAAATACATAATCTTGAGAAATATCCCTTAACAAAGCAAACCCATAATACCTATATTGAGGAGCCAAATGCTCCTTCAATATAACTACATGCTTAAGAATATTTCTCCCTCTTAATTTCTCACCAAAACTTGGATTCCATCTCTGGGATTTGGGATACAAACAATAAGGAGGAGCACTCCTCTATTTATAGCCACCAGTGACTATTGTTCATCTTGCGGTTACTGTTCATCTTGCGGCTACTGTTCATCTTGCGGCTACTGTTCATTTTGTGGCTACTGTTTATTTTACGGCTTTTCTTTTCTTCATTCTCCCACTTGGAGATTTGATTGATAATCAATCAATCTCCACACCACCCTTGTTGTCTTCACCTTTAGTCATAATTCTCAACATAGAGAATTATCATACTCCACCATAAAGAGTATACCACTTAGAATTAATTACCAATTCTAAGAATTTTTTTTTCCCGGCACATGTCGAACATATTCGCTGAAAATTATGGTGCAATTCTCATGCTTGGTTTCCCTGAGAATTCTTCAGCCATGACATAACTTTTCCACCACACACCTTGCATTTATACCAAGCCAATGCCCGCGTGCAAACTTGTGGACCCCACTGATCATAACATGTTCTCTTTCATGGCAACTTGGAGATCTACATGCTAAAAGAACTAACCAAGTCTCCTATCAAAAGGAACCTCACCATCTGCGAGAATATCAGTGTCTCCTTTACTGATTTTGGAGTAATTTGCCGAGCCCACTCCACCTTCTTGACAATTTTCTTGAGGTGCCAAAATTGTCCACACCTTCAAATCTTTGTGCATACCAGATTGGATACACCTTTGACTTGAATTCGCCACAAGCCAATAAAATCATTCTCCCATTAATTTTTCAACAACATCAAACTTCAACCAAGTTTGAAAAACACCAGCTGCTGACATATTTGCTTCATATTCTCTTCACCACAGATTATTTGGATTGGCTCCCACTGCTTCACGTGAACAGTACCGTATACGTGAATAGTACCCCGACACCAAAACTTCAATCAATGGCTCTGATACCACTGTTAGGAAATTGAGTTTCCTCCCAAGATCTCTCCAAGCAATTTATCAAGCAACAAATTAATAAGAAAAATTGAATGGAGAATATACCAATCACACAACACAAGATTTACGTGGAAAACTCCAAATCCGGAGAAAAACCACGGCCGTTGTCACAAGACAACCAGAGAAAAAAAATATTCACTATGTGGAAAATTATTACAACCACACTCTCATAAATTTTCTCTCACCCAAGCACCAAATACATAATCTTGAGAAATATCCCTTAACAAAGCAAACCCATAATACCTATATTGAGGAGCCAAATGCTCCTTCAATATAACTACATGCTTAAGAATATTTCTCCCTCTTAATTTCTCACCAAAACTTGGATTCCATCTCTGGGATTTGGGATACAAACAATAAGGAGGAGCACTCCTCTATTTATAGCCACCAGTGACTATTGTTCATCTTGCGGTTACTGTTCATCTTGCGGCTACTGTTCATCTTGCGGCTACTGTTCATTTTGTGGCTACTGTTTATTTTACGGCTTTTCTTTTCTTCACATTTGAATTATTGAACTAAAACTCTCCTGGAGCTCAGCCATATGCATATCTACGCTGGGACCGTCATGTATTATAATCCATGTTCTTCAATAAGGTCAATGTATGCCGATGTCATTCGAATCAGGATTTTCATTTTCAAAGATTTTACGTATTTCATGGCCTGTAAACTTTTTTTTTTAATTTATTTTTTATCGTGGATTTTGTTTTGTTTTTAATTGATGATGGCCAATAGAAAATTTGAATTTATCAATTTTTGACAGACGAATTTATCAACTTTCGACAGAAACATTAAACATTCACATGCAGTTGAACTTTGAAAGAAGAAAATATGTGAGGAATAGGAAGAGAAAGAGAACACATTACATTCGGTAATTCCACAAAAATTTCATAAATAATAAAAATTAAAAAAAAATGGTTCTAGAAATGAAATTTGTGGGTTCAAATAGTCTCACTCTTAATTATAGGAGAAAGCATAACTACACCCATAAAGTTTAAAAAAATGGTCAAAGAAACTCCCAATTTCAATAAAGGAATCCTCCTTTGTTATAATATTCTTTGGCGCTAATTAACCACAAAAAAATGACTCAATGTTTTATAAAAATAGAAAAATAATATTAAAATGAATGTAATAATATATACATTTTAAAATAATTTCAACATTAAAAAATTATTTAATATTTTACAATCTATTAGACATATTCTATTATATTAAAGTAAATTTTATACAAATGGAAACATAATATTAAAATATTATATAATAGTTTGAATTATTTTGAATTTTACATAAAATAATTTTAACTTTAAAATAATGCATGAGATATATTTTATTCATTGTAAAATTTATTTAAACCAAAGATTTATTTAAAATCTTTATAATAAATACAAATATATTAATGAAATAAATATAATAATTTATATTTTAAAAATTATTTCAAAAATTATTTTTTACTATTATTAGTCTACTAGATAGAGTAAATTATTTGTAGCACACTTTTATATTTATTAAAAATTTTGAAGCTATTTTTTTACTAACTATATGTGAAGAATATTAACTAGATAAAATTAGGTTTTGATGTCCATTATTGAAATTGGGGTTCTTCATGACCATTTTCCCAAATCTCGGAGGCTTAGCTATCTTTTTCCCTTAACTTGCATTACAGATTATGGAACTGATTTTACCAAAATTATATACACCGAAAGATTCTATTATGTTTCTATTTGTGTGTGTGTGTGTGTGTGTAACGTACTCACAACAATAAAAACTCTTTTCATTAGGTGTATCAAATATGGGGACTTTAGAAAAAATAATAATAATAGTAATAGTAATAGTAATAATGTTGTAATACAATAAATGATAAATTAATAACCTTAATTAAATAATAAAATTCTCTGATCCCAACTTGTGCCTATTTGAAAAATTACTAATTTAGATAAAAGCATAAGATAATAACTTTTTATTCTAAAGCAACAAAAAGAAATACATAGATAATTCATGATTCAGACCAATGCTTCGTAGTCTCTTCATTAATTCTTTTGGTTAATCTATTTGTGTTTCATAGTCATAAACTTGTAATTTTTTTTCTAGCCCCAAGGGCTTCATTGTTATGTAGTTTTTACATAATTTTATTTGATTGGTTACCCAAGTTTAAATCTTGAGAAGATATAAAAATCATCATTTTACCCATCTAAAATCGAAACTTATATACATATATAAATTAAAAGAAAAAACTTGTTCAGTGCTAAAATGAGTTTTCCCCATATAACTTTTCCATGGAGGGATTTACCTTAATGACAATGTGACACTACTAGAAAAATAACCTTTACTGACACTTGTCTTGTGATACTTTATTAAAAAGTATCAGTAATTACATGCATTTCAGACATTTTCCGTGTTTAACAAATAAATATCACAAATTTGTGATACTATAGTGTCTGTAAATTAAATATCAGAGATCTGTGACAATAAGGTGTTAGTAATTAGAAAAATAAAATTTTAATTTTGTGTCCATTAGGAATCGAACTAAAGACCTCTAAACTTTAACTTTTTAATTTTAAACATTAACCACTGGGCCATGAGTTGGATTTTGATTTTTGGCTTAATAAGTAAATAATATTAAAAATTAAATTAAATTACCTAGATACTATGTCGTTTTAATGGAAGGTGTACGTGAAAACCTAAAATCTAAAATTTTTAAGAAGTGAAAAAACACTCCCCACGGCCGCTTCTTACTATGAACTGAAGCTCTCTTCCTTCCTTCTCTCTCTCTCTCTCTCTCTCTCTCTCTCTATAACAATGATCTACCTCAGCCGTCATCGTCAACCTTCAAATCGCCATCCTTGACCTAAAATACCCTTGAACTAGAAAGTGTTGTGAAGAATTTGAGCAAAGCTACGGTTTTTTTGAAAGTTCGAATCCAAAAATTAGGGCTTTTTTGTAGGGGGTATTTCATTGTTTTTAATGTTAAGTTCGAAGAGAATGATTTTGTCGCCGTTACCGCCTAAGCAGTATGGAGTGACGAAGCCAATATCAATTGCAGGATCGATGGAGGGTGATATGCAAAGAACCCATGAGAAAAGGTTGTGTTTTATCTTTATTTATAATTACTTTTTTCTTTCTGTATAGAAAACGCTGATTTCAATTTCCTTTAGGGTTGAAGTTTTTGGTTGGAGCTGGGTTTTATGAAAGCAAAGAAGAAGCGGCAAAGGGAGAAGAGGTTCTGTTTCGAATTAGACAGGCAAGAGTTTTTTTTAAAAAAATTAATTATTGGTGATTTTGAAACCTGGGATGACCTTGTTGTAATATTTTTGTTATCAGTTGGTTCATTCTTCATTTTGTAATTGGGTTACGAATTGAGTTTGTTTGAATTGTATTGGTGATCTTAGAGGTTTTATTTTATTAGAGAATTTAGTGATGAACCAGAAATAACTTCATCGTCTGGCAAATTCGTCTTTTGCTTTATTATTGCGCTCATTCGTCTGGCAAATTCGTGTTCTTTAACTCCCATTTGATTTTTTTTTTGGTTGGTCAAATTGATATTTACTCGTTCATTTAAGTTCACACATTAATTCTCAACCGTCTTAGTTGGTTAATTGGATCCTATTAATAGTCTCAGGATAATTATAAGTGACTGGGTTGTGAAATTGAGTTGTGACTCAAATATTGTACTGTCCGCTTCATTCTGCTTTATGATGCTTAGTTTAATATCTTAGACAATGGAGGAATCAAAACTGGAGCATGGAATGTATTTATTTCCATAGTTGGGATCTTGGAGATGTTTCTTTACGTGTTTGGTCATTGAGCTAAAAATTTAATCTCACTTAGCTGTGACTACATTTTTTTTTACTATTATCAATGCAGGTAATTAATTGTTTCTGACAAAATGAAGCATAAAGATAGGAAACCCATTTCTCCAAATGGTGATAAAAGTCCCAGGATTGTTCCTTTGACAATATTGTTTGTTGCACTACGTGGGTTTTCGTTTTACCTTGGTGGAATCTTTTGTTCTGAGAAAAATAGAGTCGAGATTAGGGATGTCCAGAAAGCAGTCCCGTCTCCCAAGGATCCAGCGGTTGCTCCGCTTCAGATCAAATCTGTTAACTTCCCTGATTGCAGCAGCAACTATCAAGACTACACTCCATGCACAGATCCAAAGGTATACCTTAAATGCTTATTTGATAATAGTAACAGCTTCTAGGCAATGTTACAAAGCTATATGATATCAAGTGGCCATATTGATGGCAAACATTCATTGCTACAGAGGTGGAAAAAGTACGGTGCTCATCGGCTGACTTTCATGGAACGCCACTGCCCTCCAGTTTTTGAGAGGAAGGAATGCTTAATACCCCCTCCTAATGGGTATAAGCCACCTATCAAGTGGCCAAAAAGCAGGGATGAATGTTGGTACAGGTATTATGATCTATTAATGAACTGGTTTTTTTGTCCACTGATGTTGGCCGTAAGTCAATTTTGTTCTATTATTTGGATCTAGTTTCAGGAATGTGCCTTATGATTGGATTAACAAGCAGAAGTCAAATCAGAATTGGCTGAGAAAACAAGGAGAGAAGTTCCTCTTTCCTGGTGGAGGTACAATGTTTCCCAAATGAGTTGGTGCATATGTTGATTTGATACGAGATCTGATTCCAGAAATGAAAGATGGGACAGTTCGAACTGCTATTGACACTGGATGTGGGGTGAGTTTTGTTTTCCATTTGCCCACTTTTTCGTCTAATCATATACTGGGCTAATCTATGTTGCATTGATGGTTTATTCTTATGGTGCCTCTCGGTCATCTTAGGATAAATTTAACTCAATTACATTTTTTTTTATAGGTTGCCAGCTGGGGAGGTGATTTATTAGATCGTGGAATTTTAACGGTTTCTCTTGCACCAAGAGATAATCATGAAGCTCAAGTTCAATTTGCATTGGAACGTGGAATTCCCGCAATTCTTGGCATCATTTCCACACAGCGCCTACCTTTCCCCTCAAATTCATTTGATATGGCTCATTGCTCAAGATGCCTTATCCCGTGGACAGAATTCGGTAATTAGTCATATACTATGAAGATATTTTCTAGAGAAGTATCATTATCAAATTGATTGGATAATAGTAGTTAAGATTATTCAATTATAAGAATAACTTGTCTTGTAATCAGACGTCTTTGTGTATTGAAGTATTTGGATTGTGTAATATATATTGATAATATTTAAATGTTACGAAAGGTTTTGATATATAAATTGATTTTTGTTCTTATTTCTCACAGCCTTTTAATTCTATCAACAAATCAATGGGCAACATGTCATTTTATATAATTATTTTTTTAAATAATAAATAAAGTAGTGATACTATAGTAACAGTAATCACAAATACTAATATAGTATTGTAATATTTTGATACTATGGTGTTATTATTTTAGTGATACTATAGTAATAGTAATCACTGACACCACTTACAAGTGTCACTATTTTTCTGACTCCCAGATTACTGACACAATTAATAAGTGTCAGTAAAAGTAATTTCTGACACTATTCTAAAGTCAGTAAAGATCATTTTTCTAGTAGTGTGAAAACATAAGAATTTGATTGATAAGAGAAACAAAGCTTCTCAATAATGAATGTTTTATTGAAAAAGTTTGAATTAATAAAATTAGGGTTTTGCGCCCGTAACATAGTAGCCCTAAACATCACAAATTTACGAAAATAGACAAATATAAAATATTATTTTATATTAAGATTCTCCTATTCTAAATAAGAAAAATAAATAAATGGAACCCAAATTTGATTTCTAAAAAAATAAAATCCAAAAAAAGAGAAATAGGAAATATCTTAAAACTAAAAAAAGACCAAGAAAAAATAGAATTTTTAGCTTGAGCACGGACCAAAAGGGTGCAATCTATTTTGGGCTTTGTTTGTCTAGTCGCAAACTTCGAAACAGTATATTATATGCCCAAAACAAACACTTGTAACTCACGTTATGACCTCTAGAATGTACCCTACTCATCTCATGCAACCATCTTACATCATTTTGCCAACCAAGTACCCATACTTTGGATCATGGACTTCAGTTTCTAAGACAAAGTTGTACACTTAACTTGAATGGTTTAATTTTATGATGCTAATTAGGGTGGGTGCTTTGATCAAACTCAATAAAGTACAAACACAAAACAAAAATGTGCAATCTATTTTGGGTTTTGTTTGTTTAGTCACAAATTTTGAAACAATATATTATATGCCCAAATCGAACATCGGTAGCC
The DNA here is from genome assembly GCF_000493195.1 of Citrus x clementina. Classification (NCBI taxonomy): domain Eukaryota; kingdom Viridiplantae; phylum Streptophyta; class Magnoliopsida; order Sapindales; family Rutaceae; genus Citrus; species Citrus x clementina. The sequence continues at coordinate 9,746,781 of NW_006262274.1, forward strand.
TAAGTTATGACCTCCGGAAGGTACCTTATTCATCTGACGCAACCATCCTAACTCACTTAGCCAACCAAGTAGACATACTTTGGACCATGGTCTTCGGTTTCTAAGTTCAAGTTGTACACTTAACTTGAATGGTTTAATTTTGTGATGCTGATTGGGGCCCCTTTTTTTTTATCAGACTTGATGAAGTACAACGGGATTTTGTATCTTTCTCAATGCAAACCGTATCTCATGGTGTTCTAAGAAGCGGCCCACTGTATGAAGTGTTGATCACTTGCTTTCACAACAGTTGAGCTCACATGGCTAACCTTCCTATTCTTCGTGTTTTGTAGACTTGGCAAAATCCGGGTCCGGTCCGGGTTTTGGTGTTGCCCGGGACCGGACCGGATGAGAGAAATGCAAGCCCGGACCCGGGTTAAAACCCGGTTTTTCCGGGTGCGGTCCGGGCTTGAGCCCGGCACCTTTCGGGTCCGGGTTTTGATCCGGGTTTTTAAAACCCGCATGTGATAATTTCAATTTTTTTTCAATTTTTTTCTTTAATTTTTTTTTTCATTTCTCTAACAATGCAAATTTTAAAAAAGAAAATAATCAAATAAACTCATTCAATCTCAAACTTTAAAAAAGAAAATAGTCAAATACAAATATATAACACATTAACAATGCAAATTTTGCACAAATGATAAATAAAAATTATTTCAATCTACTTTCTAATACCTAAATTCATCTAATTTCTAACTTAAACTCATTCAATCTATATATAAAATAAATAAATTAAATTCAACAACACAATAAATTTAAATAACATCTAACATATCATAAATTCATAATTATATATTTATATATAATATATTTATTTTTTAAATTTATTAAAAAACCGGGTCCGGTCCGGGTTCCGGGTTTTTTGTGTTGAACCCGGACCCGGGCCCGGAAATGTCCGGGTTTGAGAATTTCAAACCCGGATCCGGTTTTTATATGCATGCGGTCCGGGTTTTGCCCGGACCGGATTGGCCGGGTCCGGGCCGGGTCCGGTCCGGGCGGGCTTTTTTGACACCCCTAGTGTTTTGTGATAATATAAGTGCGTTACACACATATGACAGTAAATCCAGTCTTGCATGCGCGGTCGAAACATAATGAGATGGACTATCATTTTCGTATAAGGTTAGCCATGTTGATATTTTGATAAGAGATTTAAGGAACTCCTACCGCATTCAAGATGCACTGTTTTGGATTTCCTCAATGAAGATTCATATAATCTCTTTGTTTGCTTTACTTTTTGTTTCGTCTATATCCTTGTGGGTCTTTTGATGGAATAACTCTCACCACTTATTCATCTTTTTATTTTTGAATTTAACAAAGCTTAGGGTTTACAGGATCCAATTTTTAGTAATTAAGTCAAACCACATAACTGACCAAAGATTGATAACTCAAATAAATACGCATTACTAATAATAATAAGTTCCGAAAACCCAAAAAAAAAAAAGCGCCCTTCACTAGAAATTTAAATGCCGAATGAAGATAAAAAAAAACAATTGAAGAATTTGATGACGCATGCAATGCAAGCTATGGCAGATTCACTCTGTTCAAAAGCCATTTGGCGTTGCGATAATTGGATGGAACTGACATGATATGATTAACCTATAATTAAAGACAGATAAATATTAGAGTTAGAATAAAATAATTTAACTAAAGTGAAATTAATTACTTAATTAACTAACCTTGCAATCGATTGAACAAAAGGAATTATGATGTTCAAGCGTTGCATCGCAGCCGTCACGTTCACAATTATTGCCTCCATAACTTGTCTGTGGCCTTTGCTTAATAAATAACACTTGGGCACCATTATGGACGCGTGGCTAAAGAGTAACATAGATTTAGAACACATAAATGTATAAAGCGAGGAAAGTGAGGAAAAAAAGTTTTTTTTTTTTAAAGTGAGTAAATATTTAATGACAAATTATTAAAAATGAAATTAATATAAACATTATTTTTGGACCGTATGAAAACACTAATTCATTAAAATAATACTCTTTTTTTTCTTTTTTTAAAGTATTGTAATAAAGAGAAAAGAATAATAAAAAGTCATGGTTTATGAATATCACATACATAAAAATAAGATGACAACTTACTTGGATATGGCTACAATCAAGCAACTCGTTGGTATTGTCCAACTTTACAACTGCACAACTTTGATTTCTACCAGTGCCATGTGTGAAAATCTGAAATATGAAAAATTGATGTAAAGCAATATCAAAGCAAAATAAAAGATCATGATAGTACAGAATCAATAAGTATAGATAGTAACCTTTAAGAGTCGATGATTCGCATGATCATCGCAATCTTTACAAATACAAGCTCGACATTCCAAACAAAAAAGGTTCTTATGTTTTCGATTATGACCTTGCTCTTCACAATGCTCGTCGAATCTTCCTTTAAGAAGAGCGGTTAGCCAACGAGGTACAATAAGAACATTGTCCTGAAAAACATGGAATATATTAATACAGTTAAAATTAATCTAAATTATAAGAAACAACTAAGGATATAAAAATAAAAGCCAACCATTGTTTTCTTGGTAGGGATTCTAGCAAGAGAATAAGGGATTCTAGCAAGAGAATAACTTTTGCAAGAGGAGAGGCGTGCTAGCTAGCTGGCTAGAAAGAGGATGATTGCAATGAATCAAATAGAGAAGAAATTCGAACTATTTAAAGAGATGAATGTGCCGTATTTATGTCGTGTTTGTGTGACTTAATAGGTCGTATTATGCTGCAAAAAGGGAAAGAACGAAAAGGGGACAAATATATATTGCAAAAACGGGAAAGCAAGGAAAAGGGGGGAAAAAGATTGCACGTTCAGAAGGTGACGCCCCGTATGGTTAAATTCTTATATATTTTGCATGTTAATTAAATATAGGAGTAATAACGGCATGTAATCCCTTTTAAGTTTGAAAAGTACAATAATTATATTAGAAATAGATTTTGCTTTGGGGATGTTATAATTAATGAAATAGGTTTTGTTAACAAAAATAGTTTCTATTTTTAGCAACTATAAAATGGAAAAGTCCTTATTCAAGTTGTGCTTGTGTCTTAATTAACGCAACACTATTTTGTTGCCTACTCTGATCTAGTGTTAGATCAGGAAACGAGAAAGAAAAGAAAAGGAACAGAAGTAGAAAATAGAAAATATAAGTTATTGGGGAAAAAAAATATATAAGCACAAGTTGGTTTGGATTAACTAATTTTCGAGATCTATATGTAATTAATTATATGGCTTTTACACATTACTCAGCCTATTAAAAAAAACTAAGAAGATAAAGCAGAGATAAGTCTTTTAATTAACTTGTGTTATAGACCATGTGGAATTGTTTGTGCCAGAAAGATATCGAAAGAAAAGCGTCCCTCTGTGAAGCCGTAATTTTGTTACAACATTAATAATGTGGTTAACAAACCAGTTGAAAGGGTGATTTTAAATTTAAAAAGTAAAGAAAATAGAGATATGATAAAATACAATCTTTGTATTTATCTCATTGAATTCACTGTCGGTTTTATCTCTCACATTTGAAATTGGATTCTTGAAGATTGTCTCTACTCCTGAATGATTATACGAAAAAGATTCGACAAGCTGTTCTTATTCCATAGCACTTTAGTGCCAAATAATCTTAATTGTTTTTGTTATTCGAATTGATTTGACAGTGAATTCTTGTAAATTTCAGTTGTATTGTCAAACTGGATTATGTTTATAACATAGCAGTCTCCTTCCAAATCCAAGTGGACATATAATGTTAACCTAGCAAAACCATTTATAGGAACGGTTAACTTGTCCTTCTAGCTCAACTTATTGTCAGTTTATTGCCTTCAATGTTTGACAGGGAGGCTTCTAAATGTGCTGCTGGACGGTCAAACCAGACAAGGAATCATTGATTTGATGTTCTTGTTGAACAATATTCATATCAAATCACGCTTTGATGATGTTATATATTTAGTTATTACCTTACATGAATTAATGATCTTGCCCACTTATTAAAGGAGTTTTAATTTTTTGTCATTTATGTTGCCTTATTTTGCTGGGTCATACCGCACTTATGGTGCGTTGGTAGCCACATTACCTGGTATAAATCATGATGCACCATTCTTTCAGATGCTCATAGTTAGCAGTTTGTTTCCAGTAGCATTTTGTAAAAGAAAGATACAATTGACTACTCGAAAATATCATTATATATATATATTTGTTACGTTTGACATTAATGTTGTGAAACATATAAATGCAACATTTAATTTTTAATAGCACAACACTTTTTTTATTCTCTTTTTGTCTCAAATGCATAGTTGATTAGTGTTAAAAATTGTCTAATTATCAAGCGGTAATAATGTTATTTTGTGCTTATGTTATAATTTTATTTGTGTTTATGAAATATATTAGGAATTATTAATTATGTATTAAATATATCTAATTTTATATATTTTTAAGTGTTTATAGGTAAAATATTAATTTCACGCAATTCGAGGCTCCAAACAAATAAACGGAGGTCAAATTTGGATTCTGGAGGTCCGAAAACTTTAAGATCAGTCAAGATCGACTTAAAATTGAGCTTGTGTAAAAAGAGTTGACTTTTTTGCTTGACCGAACAGTAATTGAATGATGAAATGAGCTTACAATAGATTTGAGTGCATGGGATAGCAGACAATTTTGACGAAATCTCAACCGTTCATGATTCAATGGCCATGATTGTGCCACGTGGCAATGGTTGGTGAAGCAAGTTGTAGGATCCGAATCTTTGTATTCGGGTCGACCCAATCCATCCATTAACCCGCCAAATCTCAACTGTTCTTTGGCCAAATTGATCAAGTCAAACAATGCCACATGTGATGTTGACTTTTGAAGTTTGACCAGCCGTTGGATCTTGATCTATTGGTTGTGAGGAGCGCATGCATGAAACTTATGATGGACGGTAAAACACTGGATTATGAATTTATTTTTCTATAAATTGAGGCTCATTTTTATGTTTTTAATGATCTCTCTACATCTCTCTTCTTCTCAAATTCTCTCCATCTCCCTGTAATCTTGATTTTCAGGTGTGTTTTTAATATTTTGTATAATTATTTTATAAATAAATTTAGTTTTATTTTCAATTTTAGTTGTTTTTATTACGTATTTCTTTTATCATCTTGCAACTATCCATGCCGCCATAGTAATTAAAAACTAACATCTGTGAATTATTAATTAGAGCCAACTTTGAATTGTGAGAACATGAACTTTATCAATCAGATGAAATTTGTATCTTGTTACTTTAATTTTTTTTTCCTTTCAATTGAACTACATATTCGATGTAGAGTTTTTATATGGATTACTCATTAAGTTTTTTAGTTTCTAAGTTTCCAATCTCTTCTCGTATTTGGGGAAATAAAATTTCTCAGTAGTAAAATGAATATACTTTTGTGGTATTCCATTTAGAGCTCATGTGTCAACGTCTAAAGCAAATATATATATGTTGAGCTCTTTTGGAATGACTTGAACACTTCAACAAGACCAGCATCTTAAGTGCTATCCATGATATAGAATAATATAGCAATTATATGCTAATTTAAAATTAAAAATCAATATTTACCAACAAGCTGTAAGTTACTTGCTATATTTCAATTAATTAAACTATATGAGATTACCACTCTCTAATATTCATTGATATTTTTTATTATTTGTGCTCTTACGACTAATGAGTTACTTAATCTTTTAAACGCTTATAGTCCAGAGCCAAATCTCAAGACTCTTGTGTTGGATTGGTCAATTGATGATAGTAGTAGTAGTAAGAAGTACAAATTAGATCTAACTCTCCGTTTTTAAATATTTTCTATTACTGTATTCAGGTGATGTCTTCTAAACTCTACTTTTTCCTTCAAGATATTGCAGATAATGTATCATTGATGTTAAGAGGGGGGAATAATTGATAATTGTGCAATAAATAATAGTTGTGTTCTTGTATTCTCACTAACTTTTTCTAAATTTTTGGGTCGAAAATAGCCGAATATAGAGTTTAGTAACCTTTAAGAGTCGATGATTCGCATGATCATCGCAATCTTTACAAATACAAGTTCGACATTCCAAACAAAAAAGGTTCTTATGTTTTCGATTATGACCTTGCTCTTCACAATGCTCGTCGAATCTTCCTTTAAGAAGAGCGGTTAGCCAACGAGGTACAATAACAACATTGTCCTGAAAAACATGGAATGTATTAATACAGTTAAAATTAATCTAAATTATAAGAAACAACTAAAGATATAAAAATAAAAGCCAACCATTGTTTTCTTGGTAGGGATTCTAGCAAGAGAATAAGGGATTCTAGCAAGAGAATAACTTTTGCAAGAGGAGAGGAGTGCTAGCTAGCTGGATAGAAAGAGGATAATTGCAATGAATCAAATAGAGAAGAAATTCGAACTATTTAAAGAGATGAATGTGCCGTATTTATGTCGTGTTTGTGTGACTTAATAGGTCGTATTATGTTACAAAAAGGGAAAGAACGAAAAGGGGACAAATATATATTGCAAAAACGGGAAAGCAAGGAAAAGGGGGGAAAAAGATTGCACGTTCAGAAGGTGACGCCCCTTATGGTTAAATTCTTATATATTTTGCATGTTAATTAAATATAGGAGTAATAATGGCATGTAATCCCTTTTAAGTTTGAAAAGTACAATAATTATATTAGAAATAGATTTTGCTTTGGGGATCTTATAATTAATGAAATAGGTTTTGTTAACAAAAATAGTTTCTAGTTTTAGCAACTATAAAATGGAAAAGTCCTTATTCAAGTTGTGCTTGTGTCTTAATTAACGCAACACTATTTTGTTGCCTACTCTGATCTAGTGTTAGATCAGGAAACGAGAAAGAAAAGAAAAGGAACAAAAGTAGAAAATAGAAAATATAAGTTATTGGGGAAAAAAAATATATAAGCACAAGTTGGTTTGGATTAACTAATTTTCGAGATCTATATGTAATTAATTATATGGCTTTTACACATTACTCAGCCTATTAAAAAAAACTAAGAAGATAAAGCAGAGATAAGTCTTTTAATTAACTTGTGTTATAGACCATGTGGAATTGTTTGTGCCAGAAAGATATCGAAAGAAAACATCCCTCTATGATGCGGTAATTTTTTTACCGCATTAATAATGTAAGAACTATGTATCATTAGATCTTATCAACAGTACACATTATTTTTATTAATTAAAAAATTTATTTATTTTTAAAATATTATAACTGGTTAACAAACCAATTGAAAAGGTGATTTTAAATTTAAAAAATAAAGAAAATAAAGATATGATAAAATACAATCTCTTTATTTATCTCATTGAATTTATTGTCGGTTTTATATCTCACATGTGAAATATGATTCTTAAAGATTGTCTCTACTCCTGAATGATTAGACAAAAGAGATTCGATAAGCTATTCTTATTCCATAGCACTTTAGTGCCAAATAATCTGAATTGCTTTTGTTATTCTAATTGATTTGATAGTGAATACTGTTGCGGAAGCGTGAGATTGAGCAATTACCAATATTTCAGTGACTGTAACTTCTGGAGAAATATAAATATGGTGTAAACAAATGCAGAGAAAATAGGACACAATAATTTTTACGTGGTTCGGCGTAAAACCTACGTCCATGGGCAAAGACTGGAAGATAATTTTACTAATAATGAGACTTTACAAAAGTGAAAAAACTCTAAAAAAAAACAATACCCAATACACCCAACACTACAACAAAACTGGCAATAGATGACTGCAAAAATCTATCATAAAGGGGGGTGGATGACAGTGAAATTATCTATCATCTATGTACCTGTCACTCTTTTATGATAGAAAAAAAGTATGTCATTAACGTATGATAGCGTTTAAATGTCATATGTCAGTCATGGAAAAAAATAAATAAATTATTTAATTTTTTGGTGGGACATGTAAATTTTTTTTTAATTTTGAAATTTTGGCTGGAAAATTAATTTTCATATGGACAATTTTGGCAGGTAAAATATTATGTTTGGGATAAAATTTATGATTGATATTTTATGTCATTAATTCTTTTTATGACTTATTTTATGATTAATTTTTTCTATCACAAATTCTAAATTTATACTGAACATAATTATGAATTATTTCATTTAAATTTATGCATTCTTGTATATGAAATTCAATCACAAATTCAATATGAACCAAAAATTAAATTATACATTCTATTAAGTCCAAAAACACTTTGTATTAATAACATCATCTAAAAACACTTTTATCCAACAGTTAACACATCCAAAGTAATTAAGAAGTTGATTCCAGCAAACGTTTCAAATTTTACAAACTAACAAGCCGTCAAATCTTGTAACGCAGAACTCCCATATTCTCAGTAAAATTCCAGTAGATAAACTACCATTCTCAACAAATACCCAGCAAAACTCCCAAGACCAGCAATTTCTCTCAACCTGCATATGCAACACCAATTGAATATACCAAGCACTATCGTTATAAAGAATAAAAACCTACAGTAAAACCCCTAAGTTTTAGATGCAACAGAATCATTACTAATTCAAACTCAATCTGTATGTGCAACACTAATTAATATAGCCAACCCTATATTATAAAGAGTTATCTATTAAAGTAAAACTTTAACTTTTTATACAACTTAAATTAATTCCTTGCTACAATAAAATATATAGTAAATAAAAAAGGTACTTGTAATATAAATTTCAAGCATAGTACATATCACCATGACAATGAAGATAATATGAACTAATGATTGTCTCAATACTTATTTTTCAGCAGAACGTTCCTATAGGAATAGGTAAGCAAGATCATATATGGGAGTTAGGCATGCAAAACATTATGGTTATTTCTATCTGGGCACATATCCTGTGAAAATCATGCACAAATGTTCTAAAACTCTATTATGAATATGACTACACACAAACTATAGTTAAGAGTATAAACACGAAAGTCTCCACAAAATCTATGAAAAGGCCAAAACTCTCCTTCTCAGGCTGCTGCCATTTCTTGCCTGTTGCTAAGAATTAAAAGGAGACTCATTAAACTTTGAAGAAATGGAATGGAAGCCCAATGAAAAGCCCAAATCCTCACTTTCTCCCAAATATACAAAAATATCCTCACGTATTGTCCTCAAATATTCTTTTGTTTCTCTCCAACCACACAACCTAAAAAGTGGCCATAACTAAACTAGCCCATAATATAACGAACTTCCTCTTTCCTTCAAATGCAAAAGGAAATTCCAAAAGCAAGAACCGACGAGAAAATAGCACAAATAAGTACACCAAACATTTATATGAATTAATTATTTTTAAAAAAAGTATATCAAACAGACAATAGAATGCAGTACCATATTCTCCTCATTTCCCCTGCCACCCCAAACCACGCATAGAGAAGCACAACAAATAAATATATTCCCTATACTGGAGATATATATAAGATTTCTCCGAAGGTCATCAGGCTTTAATACAGCCAGAAAGCGGATCTCAATAAAAATTTAATTCAAAATCACTGGTTCTTTTTGGATGATGCAGTTGTCATTAAATATTTTGAAAGTAGCTGTGAAAATATATCTCATTCTGTTATTCTAACCCCAAAAATAAAAATGGAAGAAATGCCTAAATAATAACAAACATTTGTCGGTCGTTCAGTGCACAACAACCTACAATTGAATTTCTTTTTGAGTATCTTGCCATTGTTGAGAGTGTACAAAAGTTTTTCACAGCTTCAGCATTAAACCAAGTAGTATACTACAAAATGAAACTGTAGGATAAACCACGAACGACATCTAATTATAAAATGTTGATGAGTGGAAACTTGATAATATTGATGAATCTGTTAGTACCTATAAACGAGGAATACAAAAACAGGCCTGGTTCACTGCATTATTATTCATTACCCCTCTAATTAATTAAGCTGAAGAAAATATCAGTGGCAGAGAATTCTGTTCTTGGATCCGTTTTCAACAGTTCGCATTGTATATTATATCCTTAAGCAACTTCCGTTTTTCTAAATATTTGGAACTGTTTAAGAACCAATCCAACTAAAATTATTGTTGCAAAAGGAAAAATATTAAGCACATAGCAGAGCGAAAGAATGCATATATGTGAGAATACGTCTCCTTGATATCGAATAGAAAAGGCCAAAGTAAGTTCAATAAAAATAATATTGTATGTTTAGTTGTAAGGTGCTATTTATTACTTTGTCTGAACAAGAAAAAGTTCTAAAAAGACCAATCATTAGCTTCAATAAGCCCATGCTTGGCTCCATATATATTAATAACGATTACAACATACACAATTAATTTTAAATAGTGGTCACAATTAATGGCTAACAAAGTAGTGAAAGGATACCTCTATAGATGATTCGAGTTGATGTTGCAACTTCAGCATTGACATTGTCTTTAAGCCATTTCCTCAGTTCAGCATGGACCTGTCACATATATTTAAAACATGGTCTGAGAAAAATGATTACATCAAAATTCACAGAATATCAACTTTAGAAGCACAACAAAGAGCAATTATGTCAGCAAGTTTTGCTGGCAAAAAGAGATAAAGTAATAATTGAAATAGACTTAAAACATCTATTTACTTGTATTCAATATGTAAACACTGTCATGACCCAACCCAGACCTGGCAAGATATTGTCCGCTTTGGGCCTTAACAAGGCCCGCACGGATTTGTTCTTGGGGCGCTCATACACCCCAAAACGCGTCTTGCCAATTAAGGTGTGGATCACTCCTTATAAACCCAGCATCTCTCCCGTACTTTGCCGATGTGGGATTTGCCTAGGGTGTTACATACACCCCCCCTTGAGGACTCAGCGTCCTCGCTGAGGTTTGCCCCACCATCGCTCAAGAGGACACGCGGAGCCGCTCTGATACCATAATGTCATGACCCAACCCAGACCTGGCAAGATATTGTCCGCTTTGGGCCTTAACAAGGCCCGCACAGATTTGTTCTTGGGGCGCTCATACACCCCAAAACGCGTCTTGCCAATTAAGGTGTGGATCACTCCTTATAAACCCAGCATTTCTCCCGTACTTTGCCGATGTGGGATTTGTATTCAATATGTAAACACAAAGTACAAAACTATTTCTGTGCCTGTACCCATCTGAAAAGGAAATGACACAGGCAAAATTATTGGTGGGTTTGTACGAATATTTAGGCAGATGTATAAAAGAAAGCATCCACAAGCATGGGAGTCTGAAGATGGATTGGGAAACAAATATAATTCTTTGTTGTATGTATGAATCTATAAGGTGAAAAAATGATGATGACAATCAGAAACAGCTCTACTGTATTATTACTTGTTTCAAAACTTCTAGAGCTATATACAAATTCTGAAATGCTCTGCCTAGGAAAAAATACACGTGGTGAAAATATATGGAAATGTGCTGACAAAAACACCAAACAAGCTCATAATCAATTCTTGTTAAAAAAAAAAAAGGCTCATAATCAATCCAACAATATTTATGTTGATAGCAAGAATAAGGATAGTCATATCATTCTTATAAGCACGAAGATCATTGTCATTGAAACATCAAATTAAATAAGACATAAACTCAAACTTCCTTCCTGAGCCTAAGCAGGGGTTGCAACCTTTCCAGTATCAATGGCCCAAACTAGCTCATAAGCCAACACAACATTGTCCCAGTTGGATTTTTTTTCTGCAAGAGAACAAATAATTAATTGTTCATGCAGTGTAGAATCTAATATTACAAAATATACAGTCTTTCGCTGACCATAGATAATCATCCTATAAGAAAAGCAAACCTCACGTACGTACCTAAGATCAGAAAAGAAACAATAATGGATGGATGTGGATATATATATATGCATGAAAATAAGAATATTCCTAACATGACAGCAGGGAACGCCACTAAAATAACGTTAGGTGCCACGGCGACCGGGGTATAGTACACCATATAAATACTCAAGTTTAATTTTTATCAATTAAGTTCAAAAACACGCCACCAAAAAAGCTAAGGTTTCTTCAACCTCAAAACTTTTATTATTGAGAGCTTGCAAGCTCTCTAACCTGAGATAACCCAACTCCGACTTGAGCGTCGGAGTGTGGTCGCCGACCACCCCCGGCTCCACCTCTGACCTCTTTTTTAGTTGTTTTGCAGGTTTAAGATAATTTTCACCAGCCTTCCGCACCTGAAGTCAGACCCCCGCCATATCCACCACCTTCTCAATCCTCCTCCACTCCACAAAAAGCCTAAACAACCCACATGCGCCGAACAAGCGAGGCACCCCGCTCCCCAACAAAAATAAATTTATTGTTCTTGGCTTGGTTTTGTGATTTTATCTCGTTAACCCAAAATCAGCCGCCAACATATTGTAAGGAAAGATTAGATATAAAATGGTTGTAAGAAATAATTAATCATTAATTTGAATCTAGACTAAATTAAAACTTAAAATTAAATGTCATGATATCTTTCACGAAAATACAAAGTATATACAAATCAATGTAGGTCTACATTATAAAGTTCAGCATCATTCCGAAAGTTTCAAATACATCTTTATCAAATGATAGCCTGCAATATAAGCAATAATATAATAAGATGTAGGATAAATTAACACCATATTTACGTATAGGATGAGTTTGGTTGAAGGATCAAAATGCGGGAATGGAATATTCTTTCAAACTTCATCCAAATCCCTTATTGATGCTCTCAAAGAGTATTGGGATTATCTTATCCTGAGCCCACAAGATAATCCCAACTTTATGAAGAAAGTTATCTCATGGGTGGCCTTGGGACTAGTTGAGAATAATTTTAAAAAGCAATTATTTATACTTAATAGTTTCTCAATATTAAAATTATATAAATATGTACTAAGCATAATACAAGTATTATAATAATTAAACATTATAAATAACAAATAAAAAAAAGTTATTTATTTATCATGAAAATAAAATATTAAAAAGTAATTGTATTTGTTTAAATATTTTAGTAACATTATTAATGTAAATTTATTATTAAGTAATTTTTTTGATTAATAGTGTAAATAATTTTCGCTTGTTTTAAACATTAAAATATAATACAATTTTAAATTTAAATATATAATTTTATTATTATAAAAGTAAAGTTTATATCTTTCCATTAAACTTAAAATAATATCTGGTCATTTTTATTATCTTTAATCTAATTTAATGTTAAAATTATATATACATTACAATTTAGTCCAATCTTGTATTACGCCAAATATGAGAGGTCACGAAATATAATCTTATCCCATCACATCTTATTTTAAGTCATATAGCTCAAGTCATATTCAATTATATCTCATCTCATCCTATCCTATCCTATCCACCGCACCAAACAAGCATATATATGTGATTAAGAACTACAAATACTATAGCTCGAAGCATTTCTGTTAGAGTTTCTCCTAAAACATAGATATCCAGAGACAAGCTTTTAGAATGTTTGAAATATAATCACTCAGGGATGTAAGTCGAGATAGTTAACGGTACATCAAATCTGTAATTCTAACGCTAGCTAGACTCGAGCCCCTCTCAAATCCAAAAGCTATATAGCTTTCCGAACACATTTACCGAATGACCAACATCAATTTCTTCTGCAACTGATAAAGGACAAATACAACAATATATGATAACTAAAGGAACAAATATAGGAAACTGCTAATGCGTTTTTATGGAATTAAAATGAGTCAAAGGAACCCTTAGTTCTTTAATTTCGGAGGAATTTGGGGATTAAATTGCATGTGTTATATATGCTTCCGTTTTCGTTTCTATTTCAACTAAATTGCACAAGTCAAGTCACATGGCAGCAGATTTACGTGCATCCAGTTTTGGAGTGGCAGAGATAGACCAATTGTACCAAGGCTATTATATTTAATGTACTAATTAATGTTATGGATAATTAGTGAGCAGCCTAACAAATAACTTGTATCACAATTTACAGCTTCAACTGACAAAATAATAAAATTAATGACTCTATGTATAGCTAAAAACTCTAATTCATAATAATAATAAGGGAGTTCAAATAAAACAGCGGCTAATAAAATAGTCTGTCACTACAAATAATATGAAGAAACACCAAGCTTTAGAGTTTGTCATTTATTAATGATTTCTTCATCAAATTAATCCAGCGAGCTTGTTCAGAGACCCAACTTGTTCAATAGACGAGGAAAATTGCTTGAATTCGAAGAATTTTGACAGAGATAAGAAACCTACAAGGAGGGAGGATTAATAATTAGAAAAAGAATAGTGCAAACTTTTATGTGTGTGTCTGTCTATATATATATATGTATGTATGTGTGTGTGTGTGTGTGTGTTTGTGTGTGTGTGTGTGTGTGTGTGTGTGTGTGTGTGTGTATAAACATGTATACATACGGGAGATTTTGAAACAACCTTACAATAGAGTGAACAGAAATAATTATTCCCTTGCAGCCTAGCCGGACACCCACTGCATTTGTTGGTGGTGGATTCTCTAAAATATGTTCCTGGCCTTTGGTTTATATGTAGTACTTTTTCACCATTATGTTGATATGTCTGAAGAGAAAATATATGGAGCACGTTTGTAAGAAAGTGGTCAGATATAAATGTAGTTTCACAAGTCATATGCTCATGCCCGGATACCGAATTTGAACCCAGAACAAAATTGTGTGGCACAGCTCAATTCGGATTAAAATTCGGATGTTCGTGCGTGAGCATTATTATGCAGTTCAGAGTAGTACTTCGTTGGCAAATAGCAGAATTTTTAAGAAAATATTCAATGAAGAAGAAATAGAAAAGATTTGAATTCAAGCTTTGACTTATTACTTGGATATGTCCACAGTCAATGAACTCGTGAGCCTCAACGAACCGTACAACGCTCTTTTCGTTATATGTGCGGATCTGAAATATTAAAAATTTACAAAACAAATACATAAGTAAATAAATAAATCATGCAGATAGTATTAAAAATTTATGATGTAATAAATTTAATTCAAATAATATTTATTTATTCATGTGAACCTTTAAGAGGTGATGAGTACTTTCGTGATTGGACAAGCATTTTTCGCATATACTGGTGCAACAATTCAAACAATATATGTTCCTTTGTCTAACTGCCGTTCCGTGATTGCAATATTGAAAGCTTCTCTCTTGGAAAAGAGTCAAAAGACCTTGGAGCCACTGTGGTTGATTCCCGGCCTGAAAACACGATTGAATACAATTGATGTTATTAACTAATTAAAAAAAGTAACAACGATTTCGAGTCCTAATGAACCAACGAAGTTGGATTCAATATGCTAATCACCCTTTATACGAGATTATTAAAAGTTCAACGCAACTATATGATAAAAGCTAAATCTTAATTCTAAATCAAAAGGTGAAAATTAAAGAAAAGACCGACCATAATTGTCTATTGATGCTGGAGAGTGTATATTTTTCTTTGAGAGAGAGGGGAGTGTTGGTAAAGAGAATTACACAAGAGTCAAAGAGAATTGAGCTTTTTATATATGTGTGTATCGTATTTGTGTCGTATTGCTGTCCGAAAAATTCTAGCACTGTTTAGTTAATTAATGTAATAGGTTTCGTCAACATAAAAAAAAAAAAAAATTAGCACGCGGGAAGATTAATTTCTATTTTAGCAACGATAATAGGAAACGTTTGTGTCTTATTTGGGTTGTGTTTGTGTTTTAATTAACGCAAAAACTATTTTGTTGCCTACTCTAGAGTTAGATCAGGAAACTTAACAAAGAATAAACGTGGAAAAAATAAATTGTAATGAGTTAATGGGAAACAGAAGGTACATGCGCAAGCTGATTCGGATTAATTTTAATGGGAAACAAAAGATACATCCACAAGTTGATTTGGATTAATTAATTTTCAACATCTGTAATCAATTATAGGGTGAGGTCGCTTGAACCTACTAAATCTCTCTTTATACCTGAACAAAAATTATATTTATTTTTAAATTTTTAAATTTCAAAATGTTAGAATTACTCTTCATTTTTTTTAACAGGTGTATATTTTCTCTCTGCCATAACATCCTGTAAACTAAATTCTCACGTATACTCTAACATGGATTTTGATTCTTAATCTTTCGTATTAGATCATGATTGCATTATTAATAAACCCTTACTGCATTTCTTGTATTATTGAAGTAAAAATATCATGGAGCTCAACCATATGCATATCTCCGCTGGGCAACCAAAGTCTTTTTGGCAGGGCTTACAATTCATGTCACTATAATCCATGTTCTTCAATATGGACGAAGGATGCCGAGGTCATTGGAATCATGATTTTCATTTTCAAAGATTTTAGGAAAAAAAATTAATGACTTTGATGTCTTGTAAATTTCGTTTGAAGTTTATATTTGGATAGTAAGTTTTGTTTTGTTTTTAATTGTTGATGGCATGTAGAAAATCTGAATTTATCAATTTTTGACAGACAAACATTACCATTCACTTACAATTGAACATTGAGAGAAGAAAAAATGCGAAGCCCTGGGTGCGAAACTGAGACAAAAAGCGAAAGAGAAAACAGGGTACAATAGGTAATTCCATAAAAAAAAACTTTAATAATAAGAAATTTAAATAAAAAATAGGTGTATAAATAAAATTGGTGGGTTTTAGTACTCTCACCCTTATCATGTGTCTTTTGAAGCGAGTGGAATTCATGCTTTTTAATTTGTTGAAATGATTGTTCAATTTCGTGTGTTCAAATTGGAGATATAAAGTTCTCGTGATTGTAATGAAATTTGCAGCGATTGATTCTAACTTCAGTTATCAAATCCAAGATGTGATTTAAAAAAGAAAATTACAATTCTCTCTGCAACCTAAGCAATACCACCCAAATCCGATCCGATCCGTTCTTAACCCGATTTTTTGATCCGATCCGATCCGAACCGAACATATTCGGATCGGATCACATATTCGGGTTGAGTTCGGATGACATTTTTCTCAATCCGACCAACCCGAAATCCGATCGGGTTGACCCGAACCCGATCCGAATCCGATTTTGCCCACTCCTACCTTAAGGTTTCAACAAGAGATAACAAGATCACTTTTTGACCATAGTACTTGGCTCTATTAATCCCAAAAATTGACTAAATGTTTTATAAAAATAGAAATGCAATATTAAGATAATGTAATAATACATATATTTTAAAATAATTTCAACATTAAAAAATTGTTTAATATTTTAAATCTATTAGACATATTTTATTATATTAAATTAAATTTTATAACAAATAGAAACATTATTGTCTATTAAAATAAGCATATAATAAATTAAATTTTTTAATATTATAAAAAATAATTTTAATATTATTAATACATGAGACATATTTTATTAATTGTGAAATTTATTTAAACCAAATATTTATTTAAAATCTTTATGCTAAATACAAATGTATTATTCAAAAAACATAAATATTACATTTTAAAATTATTTTAAATATTAAAATTGTCAATATCACTAGTCTGCTAGATAGTTTAAATTATTTGTATTATACTTTTTGTACTCATTAAACATTTTAAGCTATTTTTTATTTACTATATTTCAATGAGGTCCCTGAATGATGTAGTAAAAAACTTATGGCATCAATAATGTTTCAACTGTGTACCATTAGATTTAATTAACGGTAAACAATATTTGTATTAAAGAAAGAGACATATAAAAATTTTTAAACCTCCTATAAATTTATAATGTGATAACTTTTTTGAACATAAATGTTTCAAAATATATCATCTAATAGTTATCTAACAAAAATCAAATAAATTGTAATTATAAAACTTATATATGGTGTAACACTAATAAATGACACAACTAAGTACGTATATTTCAGTGAATGTCATAAATTGCATCAATAAGCTCATGGATGAAATTGTTTGTAATCTAAAATTACTAGATCACCCATGTTTTAATAAAAGTTACATTGCATATTAAAATACGCGCTATATACTACTATAGACCATTATATAATTGATCAACAAGTATAGATTATTTTTAACACCCATTTAGTACATGATAATTTCATTGCGGGTTGGAACACTATCATCTGATTTTTTTTTCCTAATATACCTCCTTTTCTTTTCATTTTTCTCAAATAAAAATAATTTATTTTTTCCAATTTTTTAAAAGAAAAGGAAAATAAGAAGAGTTTTAATTTTTTTTCTAAATGGAATTGATGAGTGGTATAGAGGACAAGTGCTGTAATCAATGGAGTTTTGGTGAAGAGTAGCCTTCAAATATCATAATTGACGAAGGAAATTATACCCCTAAAATTGGGTTTACGGGATTTTGAACACCTGCTCTCACACAGTGTAAAAGCAAGTGTTCGCCAATTAGGCCAAAGAACTATTTACTTTAATTAAGGAGAAAGAAAAATGTTAAATAAACTAAATATTGTAAGATGGTTTCATGGGGTGAGGAAGGAACTTTCTAGATGTCATAACTTGGGCTATAGGTACCCCTTTTGGCCATATAATATAATTTCAAAGTTTGCGATGAGATGAACCAAATCTAAGACCGTGTTTATGCCATTCTGCCACATGATCGTGCCAAAATTCTATTTCTTTCCTTTCTATTTTATAATATTAAGTTATTTTTTTGTTTCTCTAGTTAATTTCAGGAGTTTTATCTTTTTTTTTTTAAATATCAAATTTAGATGCCATTTTTTTTTGTTTTTCTTATTTGCAATAGGAGAATTTTACTATAAAATGTGCCTATTTTGATAAATTTACAATATTTATGGTTAGTATAAATCCGGCCCAACCGTTTTGGGGATATACTATACCATTACGAATCTTGCGACAATACAAACCAACCCACATTGTCTAGCTAGAAATTTAGTTTCTTTCCTAGTCATTTTATAATTTTAAGTTATTTTCCTATTTTTCTTGTTACTTTTAAGATTTTTATCTTTTTTTTTTCTAGATTTTAGATTTGGGCGCCACTTGTTTTGTTTTCCTTATTTAGATTAAGAGAATTATATTATAAACTAATATGTTAGATTTGCCTACTTTGGTAAATTTCCAATAATTAGGGTTAGTGATAATTTTATGAAATGAGACTTATCATGACATTTGTAGAC
>NW_006262274.1:9765938-9883654 GCF_000493195.1 Citrus x clementina
TGTGTTTTAGATCACTTTGTGCTCTGAATATGAGTATAATTATAGATGACCAAAAAGCTCAAACTTTATTTATAGGATGCATCAGAAGACTTGCATAAATAACAAAAAACTTGTCTGCAGATGAACTAAAAGAAGTCTAAATCAGAGAAAATGTTGTAGCAATTGTTGTAGCAATCCAGAAGCAAATTACAAGCAAGACTACTTGCGTGTTAATTGACAAAGTGGCGACAGGCGACACAAAATGATATGCGATCCAAGGTTTCCAAAAAAGAGACACATGGTCACATGCTTTTGGTTGTCCTAATTCCAAGATATAAAAAGCGTACATGTGAAAGAAACAAGGTGGCCGTCACACAAAGAAAAAACAGAGAGAAAAAGAAAAATAAGAGAACAAGAGAGAGTTGAGGGTTGCAGCAAGAGATTTCTGAGAAAAAGAAAGAGAGGTCGCAAAAACCTAAGAGATGGACGTCTTATATTAGCATAACTCAATTCCTCATCTTTATTTGCTTGTTTTCATCTCTCTATGAGAATGTATCTGATGGCAAAAACGAGTATTATTACTGTTTTATCGCTATCATGAACTAAACTTTGATGTAGTTGGGTGAAAGCAAGGTTAATGATTATTTGACTTATATATGCGTGTTGCTGCTGCATCATTTTGTCTTAATTTTACTTATTGCAAATCTCTATTTCAGTTGACCACCCATTTAATGGATACTAGCTAAGGAGAAGCCTAAAAATGATCTGACTGAGTGGAACAAATTAAGACAATACATGGTTTTAGTTTGAGTTTCCCAAGTTGAGTTAATCTCGATTTAAATATGGTCATACTTAATCTAAGATTAGTGAAGAACAAGACATAGGGATTTACCTTGTAGAGCAATTGAATTTTAGAACATATAATACTATATCTAATGTTAGCATCGCAACTGGTCACTGTTACGTTGCATATAGATATAAGATATCCAACATGCGACAGCTGAGGATGCATGAGGGATTCTGTCCAGTGCTTTAACATGTGTCATAGCAACAATACTGTAATTGAAAAACAATCAATAGATTGAATTGAATGAGTTTAAGCACTTAACTATTTCTTTCATATTGAGTATATCTTTGTGTTTACCATGAGATTTTTTCCTTATTGCATTCTATTTATTTTATTTTTAATTTTGTTAGGTCATTAATTTCATTCATGATTTTATTTTAATTAGATTGAATTTGTATTGTTAAGATTGCTGTAGCAAGTACTATAATATTAATCCTTATAGAGACAATCTGGATACTCATTATTATATTACTTGTTGTGTACACTTACACATTGACACCTATAGCAATACATATCAACAAATTTTTGACATTGTTTCCGAGAATTGAATGCTTATTGTGATTTGTGAAGTCAATTTTAGTTGGTGCCAATTTTAGTTTTTTTTATAATTTGTTTACTGTGTTGACAGAAGTGCTCTAGCAACCCTTGTATGCGTAGGTACAAATATGTTGAATTCTAGTTTGATTTAGAAATTTAAAGAACTGCAAGGAGATTGAGAAAAGATCATAGAAATTTAAGATATGTTGCAGACATAGATGATTTGTAAGGTATAAGGAACTTGAACCCTCGATGAGAAATAGAACCCGTCAATGCACATGGAGGTAAAGAAGGTCAAAATGGACAAAATATTTATGGGCAACTAGAGAACAGTAATATTATCTACATGGCAAATGATAGAGATAGAGTCATTAGAGATTATGCCTTGTTGGCCCCTCAAGCCATAAATCCTGGAATAGTTAGACCTAAAGTGCAAGCTGCTAATTTTGAGCGTAAACTAGTGATGTTTATACACTTCAAACAATGCGGCAATTCAATCGACTGCCATCAGAAGATCATCGCCTTCACTTTAAACTATTTCTAGAAGTAAGTGATGCTTTCAAGATTGCTGGAGTATCGCAGAAAGCATTAAGATTCATACTCTTCCCATTTTCTCTAAGGGATCGAACAAGAGTATGGTTGAACTCTCTACCGCCTAATTTCATTATTATATGGAATGACTTGGCGGATAAATTTTTAATAAAGTGCTTCCCACTTGCCATGAATGCAAAATTGAGAAATGAGATCACAAAATTTTCCATCAACTTGAAGATGAAAGTTTGTATGATGCATGAGAAAGATTCATGGAGTTACTCAAGAGATGTCCTCATAATGATATTCCTTATTATATACAGTTAGAAACTTTCTACAATGGTCTCAACCCAAGTACTTAGATTGATGATGGATGCTTCGGTAAATGGGACCTTGTTATCTAAGTCTTATAATGAGGCTTATGAAATTTTGGAAAGAATAGCTAATAACAACCATCGGTGGGCAGGAGTCCACAATGTAGATGCCTTGACAGTATTATCAGCTCAAGTAACCTCATTATCAAATATAGTGAAGACTATTGTTGAGTGTAAGAAAATGCATATTTATAAAGGAGAAAACCATCATTTTACATTTCAAGTCTTACTAACAACCTTTACTTTTATGTATTTAACCTTCTTGTGATTTGATTACATGTGTTTTATTTTAATTAAGTATTTTATGTATTTTAGGGGCATTATAGTCATTTCATAATAAAGGAGAGATCAGACGGCAAAACGGACATCACTTTTGAACTCAGGACGGTCGAAAACCTTAGGAGGAGCATAAAAGGAAAAATGATACTATTCACATGTACGGTACTATTCACGTGTACGGTACTGTCTACGTTACTGTTCACGACACTGTTTACATAGACGGATCGATGACGTGGCATTGACCGATGATGTGGCATTGACTGATGAGGTGTCACGATCCTGTTGGGCTAAAATTCTTATGTACTGTTGATGGTGACGTGGCAGCATATCAGTGGAAGAAAAATCTTGCGTACGGTACATGCATCACACAAGATTATTTTCAACCAAACCGCATTACTATTCATCCAGGTCAAACTGTGTTACTGTTCATCCACGTGGTCAAACCGCGTACTGTTGACTGATGACGTGGCGCAATCTTGAGCGTCCAAACTGTTTTTAATTCGATGGCCATGATTTACTCCATGTATCTATAAAAAGGGGGCCTCCCCCCCTAATTTGATATCTCTGAATCTATTTTTGGGATCCATTTTCTGTAATTCCTTCTCAATCTTGTATTTTCTTCGTATTTTAATAAATTCTCATTTTGCCCCTAGTTCAATTATGAGTAGCTAATTTTCTTTCAAGCTTGGGTTGAAGGTGAAGTCTCAACATGTGTCATGGGCTTAATTTGGTAAATTTATTTTCTCTTCCCCTCTAGTTTTTATGGATGTTTTGACTTCTCGTCGACAAATAATACTAATCTTGTCTAGTACCGCCTTGGTTTCACCGGTCCTCTAGTACAAGGTTATTATTATTTGGCACGATAAGCCCTTAGCATCATATTGATTAGAGCATGGTTCATGAGGTGTGGATTCCCCCCTCATGATTTAATTGGCATTAATACGGATTATTTAGCCCATGATGCATGTTGATACGGATCCAGATACCCAAGTACGTCATTTCAATAGATTTCGTTTCAATTTATTCTCGCCATTGCAATTCCAATTTTAGAATTTATTATCGCCATCTCAATTCTAATTTTAGGATAATTTAAATCACTTCCACCACAATTTCAACCACCCATTTGCAAAATTAATTCTACATATAATTAAAATCCACCTCCTCGTGGGGTCGACACTCATCACCATTGATCTATACTACAATAGATTCGTGCGCTTGCGAGTATATTAAAATTTGCACAACAAGTTTTTGGCGCCGTTGCCGGGGAGGTAAGTAATTTTAATTCATAGAATTAATTTTTGTGAATAATTTCTTTTATTTCTTTTCTTGTTTTTTTTAATTAAAAAAAAAGAAAAAAAGTGAATCTACATTTAAAGGTTAGTATTTCTTTTCTTTTTCTCTTCTTTAAAATTCTGTGATTTAATTTTCAATTTATTTTTCTTTGTCATTTTTTTTATTTTATTAATTTAATTTTTAGTTAATTTATTTCACGTATTTATTTTTGTGTATTTTTATAGAAATGTTGTAATAGCGCAATAAGGTTGTATTGTAATTTCTCCCTCTTCTTTATTTTTATTTGTTTTGTTCCCATCTTTATTTTTATTTTATTTGTTTTGCATGCATAGTCGTAGGTCATTATTACCTAATCTTGAACCTATAGACCTTGAATTAGAAAAAACACTTTGCACACACAGGCACATTAAAAATAAATTTAGAATGGATTTACAAGCACCACAGGAGAGGCAATTTAAGGATTATTTCAGTCCTTTAGCCAATTTGAGCACATCATGCATAAGATACCCAAATGTAGCTGCTAGGAGTTTTGAATTAAAACCTAGTGTGCTAAATTGTCTCCCAACATTCTATGGCCTAGAAAATGAGGACCCATATAATCAACTGAATGACTTTCATACTATTTGTCAAACATTTAAATATGAGAATTTTTCAGACGATGATGTTAAACTCAGATTATTCCCATTTTCTTTAAAAGATAAAGCTCGTTCATGGCTTAATACATTGTCTGCTAATAGTATTGCATCATGGGAACAAATGGTAAAAAAATTTTTGAATAAATATTTTCCAGTGCATAAAACCAATGCTATTCGCAGGGAAATCTCAGAGTTTACTCAGAGAGAAGACGAGCAGTTTTTCGAAACATGGGAGTGATTCAATGGGCTACTCTTGAAATGTCCACATCATGGGTATGAGAAATGGCACCAATGCCAATACTTTTTGGAGGGATTATTGCCGAATGTGCAAGAATGGCTAATGGCAACAAGTGGAGGAGAGCTAATGTCAAAAAGTGCATCAGAGATTTGGGAATTCTTTCAGCGACAAGCGGATAATTCCCAACAACATAGTTGATCACTCTGGAATACTAGAAGAATTAAGGGAGTAAATGAGGTTCAAATTGGCGAGTCAACTTCGGGAATCAAAGAAGTCAAGGAGATGGTTGAAGGTCTTGCTCGACAAATAGCATCGTTATCGACTGCTAAATCAATAGAACCACATGACCATAACTCATACTCAGATCAAGCCAATGCCATAGGTGTAATGAGAAAGCCATCAAATTACAACCCATACTCCAACACATATAACCCTGGATGGAGAGATCACCCCAATTTTTCATGGTCTCAAGGATTCCAACAGAACGGACCAGCAGCTCCAGCTCCACCAATTCCACAAAATCCTCAAGCCTCTCAGCCCCCATTTAGACCATACAATCAAAACCAGAACTACTCACAACCCAGACCATGGGAGGATGCATTCCAGAATTTCAAGAATGTTACTCACTCCACGATTGAGCAACAGAACCGCACCATTGATGGACTACAAAATGAGTTGAGAGCAGGCTTCAACTCACAAGCTCAATCAGTGTCAAGCCTCGAGAAGATGGTAGGACAACTTGTTTCTTCAGTTCAGACCTTGACAATGACTGTTGAGAAAGGTAAGTTTCCAAGTCAACCAGTGCCTAATCCTAAAGGAGTGCATGAAGCAAGTACCAGTTCACCAAAGCAGCACGGAGAGGTCAAAGCAGTAATGACCTTGCGAAAAGGCAAATAAGTCGACAACAAAGTGGAGATGCCGGTGATAAAAGAAAATCAAATTGTACCTGTGAATATTAAGGACTCATCACCGGAGGAGAGAGAAGAAACCAACCCACGAGAATATGTTCCCAAGGCTCAATTTCCTCAGAGGTTAGCTAAAAGAAAAAAGGGAAAATCCACAGGTGAGATTCTTGAAATCTTCAAACAGGTAAGCGTTAACATCCCTTTGCTTGATGCTATTAAACAAGTTCCATCTTATGCCAAGTTTCTTAAAGACCTTTGTACTAAAAAGAGAAATATGCATGTTCAAAAGAAGGCATTTTTAACAGAAAACGTTAGTTCTATACTCCAACATAAAATTCCTTTAAAATGCAAAGACCCAGCCTCCCCCACTATCTCATGTAGTATAGGAAACCACACAATTGAGAATGCTTTGTTGGATTTAGGAGCTAGTGTAAATCTGTTGCCTTATTTAGTATTCGTGAAACTTGGACTGGGAGAATTACACCCAACTCCAGTAGTGTTACAGCTTGCAAATCGGTCCACGAAAATACCTCGTGGTATTTTGGAGAACGTGCTTATCCAGGTAGACAAGTTTTATTTTCCTGTTGATTTCATTGTAATTGACACTCAACCAATACAGGATTCAAGGAAGCACATTCCCATTATCCTAGGCCGACCTTTCTTGGCAACTGCAGATGCTCACATTCAATGCAGGACTGAAAATATGCAGTTGTCCTTCGGCAACATGACTATGGAGCTGAACATCTTCAACATTGCCAAACAACCTCACAATGCAGATGATTGAATTGTTGATGTGGATTTAATTGAAACAATAGTTGATAACACTTTTCTTTCAAACATTAGTGATGATCCTTTACAAACATGTTTAACTCACTTTGGTTTGGATTTTGATATTGACAGATCGGTCGATGAGGTCAACGCCCTACTTGACTCAGCACCATCCATGGACACCAATAAATGGAAGTCAATAGTTGAACAACTAGCACCATCAGAGAAGAAACTCATCCCATCATCAGAATCACCACCGAAACTCGAGCTCAAACCATTACCCAACACTCTGGAATATGCATTTTTGGGAGAAGAAAGTACTTTGCCGGTAATCATCTCATCATCCCTAAATGACGAACAAAAAGGTAAGTTGTTGGATGTTTTAAAAGAGCACAAAGGAGCATTAGGATGGATCATAGCAGACATTAAAGGTTTAAACCCAGTAGACTGCATCCATTACATTCACCTTGATGAAAATGCTAAAACTACTAGGGAGATGCAATGTCGGTTAAATCCTAACATGAAAGAAGTTGTTAGAACTGAAGTCCTTAAACTATTAGATGCAAGTATCATTTATCCAATTTCTGATAGTTCATGGGTCAGTCCTGTGCAAGTTGTCCCCAAAAAGTCAGGAGTCACAGTAGTTACGAATGCTGATAATGAATTGATACCCACTAGAGTAACTACAGGATGACGTGTATGCATTGATTATAGAAAGTTGAATTCTGTCACACGTAAAGACCATTTTCCTTTACCATTTATTGATCAAATGCTTGATAGATTAGCAGGCCATGAATTTTATTGCTTTCTAGATGGCTACTCAGGATATAATCAGATTCCCATAGCACCAAAAGATCAGGAGAAAACTACTTTCACTTGCCCTTTTGGCACATTTGCATATAGGAGAATGCCATTTGGATTATGTAATGCACATGCTACATTTCAACGATGCATGTTGAGCATTTTTTCTGATATGGTTGAACGATTCCTTGAAGTCTTTATGGATGACTTTTCTGTCTTTGGTGATTCGTTTGATCAATGTTTACATCATCTAACACTAGTTCTGTAGAGATGTATCGAGAAGAACTTGGTCTTAAATTGGGAGAAATGTCATTTTATGGTAAAACAAGGTATTGTTCTCAGTCACATCATTTCGAGCAAAGGTATTGAGGTTGACAAAGCCAAGGTGGATCTCATTTCTAATCTTCCTCCACCCAAAACAGTCAGAGAAGTAAGATCTTTCCTTGGGCATGCTGGTTTCTATAGACGTTTCATTAAAGATTTTAGCAAAGTTTCTAGACCCTTATGCAATCTACTTGCTAAGGATGTACCTTTTATCTTTACTGATTCATGTCTTATGGCGTTTGAAAAACTAAAGTAATTGTTGACATCATCACCCATCATTCAGGCCCCGAACTGGAGCTTACCATTTGAACTCATGTGTGATGCATCTGATTATGCAGTAAGAGCAGTATTAGGACAAAGAGTTGATCGAATTCCCCATGTTATTTATTATGCTAATATGACATTGAATGATGCACAGTTGAACTATTCAACTACTGAAAAAGAAATGCTAACAGTAGTGTTTGCATTGGAAAAATTTCGATCTTATCTCATTGGTTGTAAAATAATTGTGTTCACAGATCATGCTGCTCTTAAATATCTTCTCACAAAGAAAGATGCAAAAGCTAGACTAATTCGTTGGGTGTTACTTTTGCAGGAATTTGACTTGGAATTCAAAGATAAGAAAGGGACAGAAAATGTTGTGGCAGATCACCTCTCTCAGCTCCATTTTGACACAATTACAGAGCCATTAATATTGAATGAGTCATTTCCAGATGAACAATTAATGAGTGTGGAAGTATTACCTTGGTATGCTGATATAGTTAATTATCTTGTTACAAGTAAACTTCCAGAGCATTGGACCAAGTAAGACAAGGCTAAATTCTTTGCAGAGATAAAGAATTTCTTTTGGGATGACCCGTATTTGTTCAAGTATTGTGCAGACCAAATTGTTAGACGATGTGTCCCAGAAAATGAAATTCATAATATTCTTTCATTCTACCATGAACAAGCTTGTGGAGGCAATTTCAGTGCTAAGAAAACAGCAACTAAAGTTTTACAATGTGGTTTCTATTGGCCAACTATATTTCGAGACGCTTACACTTTCTGTTCTTCATGTGATAGGTGTCAACGAATGGGGAGCATTACATGAAGGAACATGATGCCACTAAATCCAATTTTAGTGGTTGAGATTTTTTATGTATGGGGTATGGACTTCATGGGACCCTTTCCCCCTTTTTTTGGCCATCAATACATATTGGTTGTTGTTGACTACGTATCGAAATGGGTAGAAGCAATTCCATGTAGGACCAATGATCACAAGGTGGTGATAGCATTTTTGAAAAGCAATATTATCTCACGCTTTGGATTCCCTCGAGGAATAATCAGTGATGGTGGTGCCCACTTTTGTAACAAAGCATTCAAAGTTCTTTTGACAAAGTATTCAATCACACACAAAGTACCGACTCCGTATCATTCGCAAACCAGTGGCCAAGTTAAGATATCCAATCGAGAAATAAAGCACATATTAGAAAAAACGGTGAGGCCAGACAGGAAAGATTGGTCATTAAGACTTGATGATGCATTATGGGCATATAGAACGGCTTTCAAGATCCCGATTGGGATGTCACCCTACAGGCTAGTGTATGGAAAAGCTTGCCACCTACCTGTGGAACTCGAGCATCGTGCATATTGGGCCATCAAGAAATTTAATTTTGACATGCAGCAAGCCAGCTCAGAAAGAAGATTACAGTTGGCAGAACTTGAAGAAATTCGCAATGATGCATACGAAAATGCCAAGATTTACAAGCAACGAATGAAAGTCTTCCATGATAAGCAAATTATGAGAAAATCGTTCACTCCAGGTCAGAAAGTGCTTTTATTCAATTCTCGCTTGCACCTATTCCCAGGTAAGTTACGCTCTTGTTGGTCTTGCCCATTTATTGTTCATACTGTTTTTCCACATGGGGCAGCTGAAATTAAGGACCCAAAGAACGGTGTCACGTTTAAAGTTAATGGTCAAAGATTAAAGCCATATTTAGAATACCAACCACATGGAGAAGACATCGAAATAAATTTGAGTGACCCACCAAATTTGAATTGATTTTTTTTTTTCGGTGATTTGATTTTTTTCTTTCTTTCTTTATATTATTCTTTTGCTAATTGAAATTATTTTTGCATAAGTGTGTTTGTTTAACTATTAAGTTTTCTCTTATCATTTTTTATCATGAGTACCTTACTTAGACCGTTCCTCCTGAACATTCTTAAACCACTTCAACGTGTCAAAACTCATCTCAAAAGGCAGATTTAATTTTGTAAAACACATCGTATTTGGGCTCTACAACCACCAGAGTTAGTAGCCTATGTTGAGGGTTTAGAAAGCCAACTCAAAGACATTGAGAGAAGTGTTTACGACATCCAGTTGGAGCTTGAGGTAAATTCAATAAGAGGACGATTTTAATTTTCTTTGTGTGTTTTAATTTGTTTTTCTGTTTGTGTGCTTTAGTTTGTTACCCCAGTGAAGTGGCGGATAACGGTACTCCGTGACAATCAAGTCGGTTACTTCAGTTTCCCATAATAACTGATATTCTGAGGCGAAGGTATGGACAGAAACGAGATTCTAGCGAAGCTTCACAAGCGATTCCCTTCACTTCCTCATAATGCCCTCCTTACGATCTATAAAGCTCGGTCCGAACGCATGCGATTACTCATGAGCAATAACATACCTGCTGATATCCGTTGGTTAATTGAGGCGAAAGTACGATTGGCAGGTGAGTTACCTCCAAAATTTATTGCATACATGCCTGGTTGTGGTAAAAAAACTTATGCAAGAAAACGACGAGCTCGAAGAATTTCTGTTGCTTGTCATAAGTGTGCCAGAATGAGTTGCAATAAAAATCCATGTTCTTTAGGAATGGTGTCTGATAACAGGGAAGATAAGATTCAATTCATTAGGGATGACTTGAATAAGGAGTCATTGGATGATATCCTTTTGTCTCTTGAAACGCATCCCAGTGGATATGTGCAAGGAGCGATTCTCCAATTATGGCCATTATTCCAGAAAGAGCATGCACGATATAGTCTCGGGAATCTGACTATAAATGACCCTATTTGCCAGTTTATAAGAAAACTGGATAGGACGCCTATCCTCGACCCATAGAGGGCGTTCAAGCCGTTTCTAGACGTAAAACCATAGGAAGATGTGAGCCACAGTCGCAACTACCTGTAAATATCCTTTCACTTTACTATTATTTTTTTTCACTATTGTTTTATTGTGTGTATTATTGTCTTTAATAATTTTATTACTGTTTGCTTTTTTCTTATTACTGTTTGTTTTTTTCTTATTACTGTTTGCTTTTTTCTTATTACTGTTTGCTTTTTTCTTTTTACTGTTTCCTTTTTGACTCGCGAGCCACGTGCTTTACGTGTTATTTGACACTGACATGTTACCTCATACACAACTGTGACCCACTGTCACCAAGACTCTTAAATGTGATTTTGTTTTTGTCAAGCACTCACAAGTTGTTTTTTGAGAAGTATCACAATGGCAGCTACTCCAAATAGACAATTCAAGAACATTTGTGTGCTTTCTGGATTTACCTATGGCAAACATAAAGAGTTTGTTAAGACAGCCATCGATCTTGGTTGAAGTATAGCAGAGAGAAAATTACACTTGGTGTATGGAGGAGGTAACCAAGGGTTATCAAAAATGGTCTCAGAAGCAGCTTTTGTTAGAGGAAGTCAAGTGTTAGGCATCATCCCCAGAGTCTTAAAACCATTGGGCAGTTCATCTGACTCATCAACTGGAGAAGAGTTAGTCGTCTCAGGTATGCAAGAAAGAATAACTGAAATGCTTAATCATGCTGATGCTTTTATTTTTCTTCCAGAAGATCTTGCAACACTAGAGGCACTTATCACACTAGCATCTTAGGTCCATCTGCACATCCACCAGAAACCCATCGGTTTGTTAAATGTCAATAACTTTTATGATGGCTTTATCATATTTCTTAAGCATGCAATAAAAAACTATTTCATTCCTTCTAATGTGAAAAAACTTTTTATTTGTGCTCATACTGCTAATGAGCTACTTGATCTGTTACAAGCTTATAAACCGGAGCCAGACCCCTAGACCTTTGTGTTGGAGCGCCCAAATAATGATGGTAACAGTAGCCGCAGTAAGAAGTATAAATTAGATTTAACTCTCCGCTTGTAAATATTTTTTTTTGTGTTGCACCACCCAGGTGATGTCTTCTAAACTCTACTTCTTTCCTTTCAAACATTGAGGACAATGTTTCGTTTTGGTTGGGGGGAGGGAATGATTGACAATTGTGGAAGTTTGGTTAAGTTTTTACTAATTTTTTGTTGTAGAAACTAACTATTGCTAATTTTTTGTGTTGAAGATGGCTGAATATGGAGGGCAGTGACTCTAGAAACACATCTTCATTGTTTAAAAAAAAATTAAAAAAAATTTCTTTTTCTTTATTAAGTTTTGATGTTTATTTTTCTTCTTCTTTTTTTCTCCTCTATAAATATACATTTTCCAACTTTTGAGTCGAAGATGGCTGAATATAGAGTGTAGTTCCTCTAGAAACGCATCTTCTTTAAAAAAAAAAATCATTTTCGTTTTCTATCATTTTACGTGTAACTTTTCTAATTAGTTTTTATGCATCATTTTCACATTTCTGCATGCATATTTTCCTTTCATGCTTAGAATAGGTTGGGGGTAGAATGTTGTTTGAAAAAAAAAATTGTGTGATTTGTTTTAACATTGGATGACATGATTAATTTCAAATTTTAGTATTTGTATTATCTTTGGTCTTAAGCGATGTTACATTATGTTTGCTACTCTATATATTGATGTCGGAGACAAATATGAGTTGCTTGAAGGAATGAACATGTCATAATAAGTACCAAGTGAGTTTTTGAGCCTATCATTTTTCTTGGAGAGTAAATCTTTTGCCCATTCTTTATACAGCTTAACAGTTTATTATTGTATACACGATCTCTAGATTTCTTTTGAGTTAACCCTTAAAAAAATTGTAAAATAAAAAAAAAGAAAAAAAATGTGTGTTGCTACATTTGGAGGCCCATCTAACTAGTAGATATGGATGATTATTTAGAGCCCTAAAAGACGATGGAAAGGCCATCTTTGATCCGTTTGAGCCTTTCTAGCCATCCATTTTATTAAATATCCATAGTTAACCCTCTTTGTCAACTTATCATCTTGACCCACTCCGATTTAGAGTATTACCTGATGTCTTATAAGTTCCATCACCTATTTATGTTTAAGAAAATGTAAATAATTATTTTATTTAGTGATGTTGTGCCAAGAAAAAGCAAAAAAAATAAATAAATAAATAAATTCAAAAAAAACTAAATAATAATAACAATAATAGGTGAAATCCACCTTGCAACTTCCAAAAAAAAAGAAATTTCCTCTGCATTTTTCTCAAACATACACTTTGTTTTCCTTATTTCCCTTCTTTGTTAACCATGTCCCTAGCCTACGTTACATCCTAATAAAAGTCCTTCCTGATTTTAGGGAACTATAATCTGAAGTAGAAGCTAGTTATGTGGGCTAAAAAGATGTAGTGGTGCATAATAAAAATAAATAAAAGAAAAAAAAAAGATAAATAAATTGGGTTGACTAGCATTTTTATTTGACTTGAGATCTATTATTTCTAAGCTGAGGGCATATTTATTTCATCTTGGTGAGAGCATGTGATATCACTTCTTTATTATTTTCTCTCTCAATTACCATTCATTGGAGTGACTATTTTTATTGGTTTTAATTTCTTTGTGAGAGTGTCACTACTTCCAGTGAGATTTTGGGGTTTGACATGTCATTATTGAAAGTAGCTATAACAAAGTCTACTGGGTTGATTCATGTGGATGGTTGATGTGGGTGTGATGTTGCTTTAGACTGGAGATAATGCTTATACTTTTATTTGATTACTATCATTAATCTGATGGAATAAATATGAGTGTTTCTATTTAAAAAAAAATATTTTGAATTTGAATTTTGTTTTCGCTTTATTTGCTAGGGACTAGCAATAAGCTAGTTGGGGGGTGTGTTGAGTGTTAGAAAAGGCATATTTATAAAGGAGAAA
The DNA here is from genome assembly GCF_000493195.1 of Citrus x clementina. Classification (NCBI taxonomy): domain Eukaryota; kingdom Viridiplantae; phylum Streptophyta; class Magnoliopsida; order Sapindales; family Rutaceae; genus Citrus; species Citrus x clementina. Next base: position 9,779,497 of record NW_006262274.1, read on the forward strand.
ACCGTCATTTTACATTTCAAGTCTTACTAACAACCTTTACTTTTATGTATTTAACCTTCTTGTGATTTGATTACATGTGTTTTATTTTAATTAAGTATTTTATGTATTTTAGGGGCATTATAGTCATTTCATAATAAAGGAGAGATCAGACGGCAAAACGGATATCACTTTTGAACTCAGGACGGTCGAAAACCTTAGGAGTAGCATAAAAGGAAAAATAGCACTATTCACATGTACGGTACTATTCACGTGTACGGTACTGTCTACGTTACTGTTCATGACATTGTTCACATAGACGGATCGATGACGTGGCATTGACCGATGATGTGGCATTGACTGATGAGGTGTCACGATCCTGTTGGGCTAAAATTCTTATGTACTGTTGATGGTGACGTGGCAGCATATCAGTGGAAGAAAAATCTCGCGTACGGTACATGCCTCACACAAGATTATTTTCAACCAAACCGCGTTACTGTTCATCCAGGTCAAACTGTGTTACTGTTCATCCGCGTGGTCAAACCACGTACTGTTGACTGATGACGTGGCGCAATCTTGAGCGTCCAAACTGTTTTTAATTCGATGGCCATGATTTACTCCATGTATCTATAAAAACGGGGCCTCCCCCCCTAATTTGATATCTCTGAATCCATTTTTGGGATCCATTTTCTGTAATTTCTTCTCCATCTTGTATTTTCTTCATATTTTAATAAATTTCCATTTTGCCCCTAGTTCAATTATGAGTAGCTAATTTTCTTTCAAGCTTGGGTTGAAGGTGAAGTCTCAACATGTGTCATGGGCTTAATTTGGTAAATTTATTTTCTCTTCCCCTCTAGTTTTTTTGGATATTTTGACTTCTCATCAACAAATAATACTAATCTTGTCTAGTACCGCATTGGTTTCACCGGCCCTCTAGTACAAGGTTATTATATTTGTCACGATAAGCCCTTAGCACCATATTGATTAGAGCGTGGTTCATGAGGTGTGGATTCCCCCCTCATGATTTAATTGGCATTAATACGGATTATTTAGCTCATGATGCATGTTGATACGGATCCAGATACCCAAGTACGTCATTTCAATAGATTTCGTTTCAATTTATTCTCGCCATTGCAATTCCAATTTTAGAATTTATTATCGCCATCTCAATTCCAATTTTAGGATAATTTAAATCACTTCCTCCACAATTTCAACCACCCATTTACAAAATTAATTTTACATATAATTAAAATCCACCTCCTCGTAGGATCAACACTCGTCACCATTGATCTATACTACAATAGATTCGTGCGCTTGCGAGTACATTAAAATTTGCACAACAACTATAATTACTACTTCAGCAACTTTAACCAAATTACTGAGGTATCTTGTGTTTATTACAGAGAAGGGCATTTATTCGACAATGGTCTTGGAAATCCTGCTTCAGTCAACTATGTGGGCATCTACAACAGACAGAACTACAATAATCCTTATTCAAACACTTAAAAAATTGGATAGAGACATCACCAAAACTTCTCATAGAGCAATCATAATCAACATACTGTCGTACCCAGTGGACAAAACATGCCTGCTCAACCACCTAGATTTCACCAGTAAAATCAGGGGATGGAGAATGGAGCGGTTGTCCAAAGCCAAGTTGTATCCTTAAGAAACTTAAAAAATCAGATTGGACAGCTTACCACAGCACTAAGCAACAGACCTCAGGGCATTTTACCTAGCAATACAGAGGATCCAAGAAGAAAAGGAAAAGAACATTGCAAAGTGATTAATTTAAGATTTAGAAAAGATGTTCATATTCCAATTAGTGTACTAAAAAGAAGAGTTAACCCATTGTAACCCAAGAAGAAACTCAACTTAAAACGGAGCCACAACCTCCTACTTTCCAGCACATTAGTGTAAATAGCCAAGCTACAACATCGGTAAAAAATGATGCTCCAGCATGTGTTGGTGAGGATGCTGCAACACCACCCACATTAGTCCAAAACATGGCAAAAGAGAAGCAATCTGTACAACCTGCTATAGCACAACAGTTTAGACACCCGCCATATTTTTCTCAAAGAATCTAGAAACAAAAACAAGATAAATAATTCAATAAATTCTTAGAAGTGTTCAAGCAGCTACATATCAATATTCCTTTTGTGGAAACCTTAAAACAAATGCCAAATTATGTGAAGTTCTTGAAGGATATTTTGGCAAGGAAAAGAATGCTTAGAGAGTTTGAAACAGTTGCTTTAATACAAGAATGCAGCTATATGCTTCATAACGAGATACCTCAGAAGCTGAAGGATTCAGGAAGCTTTACAATCCCATGCTCTATATGAACTAAATACAATGACAAGGCGTTTTATGATTTGGAAGTTAGCATCAATCCCATACCTCTATTAGTGTTCAAGCAATTGGGAGTTGGAGAAGTTAAATTAACAACAATGACTTTACAACTTGTTGACATATCTCATGCCTATTCAAAAGGCAAGATTGAAGGTGTATTGGTGAAAGTGGATAAATTTATTTTCCAGTAGATCTTATAGTGCTGGACTTTGAGACAGATAAAGAAGTACCAATAATTTTAGTCAGACCCTTCTTAGCCATAGTTAAGACCCTAATAGATGTACAAAAATGAAAATTGACTATGTGGGTTAATGATTAGTAAATTACACTCAATGTGCTAGATGCCATGAAGAGTATTGATGATGTTGAAGACTGTAATTTTATCAGTGTTATAGATTTTACTGGAGTAGAGAGATTAAACAGATACTGCAGTAACGAAGAAATCAAGACTGTAACATTTGAAGAACTTGAAGAAGAAGATCTTGAAACAGCTGACATAGTATCATTAGGAGAGAAGTAACCCGGAAGAACTTACGAGCACTTTAAATCTTTAAATCTTTCAAACGCGGAAGTAAAGTCTTCTATTCCCTCTGTTGAATCATCTCCTATTTTATAATTAAAACTTTTACCTTCACATTTGAAGTATGTTTACCTTGGTGACAATGACACACTTCCTATAATCATTTCATCTTCTTTGATTACAGAACAAGAGAAGAGCTTGGTGGATGTATTAGGGAGATACAATAAGGCCATCAAACGGACTGTGGCAAATATCAAATGAATCAGCCCATCCATATACAAGCATAAGATTTTCCTAGAGGATTACTACAATAACTTAGTAGAGCAACAGAGAAGATAAAATCCCATCATGAAAGAAGTTGTGAAGGAAAAGATCATCAAGTGGCTTGATGTTGGAATTATTTACCCAATATCAAATAGCTCATGAGTAAGCCCAGTACAATGTGTTCCAAAGAAAGGTGGAGTAATAGTCATAGCAAATGAAAAGCATGAGTTTATTCCTACAAGAACAGTAACTAGATGAAGAGTTTACATAGATTATAAAAAGTTAAATAAAGCCACCAGGAAAGATCACTTTTCATTGCCTTTCATATATCAGATGCTGGACAGACTTGCTAGAAAAGAGTACTACAACCAGATTGCTAGCACTAGAGGATCATGAGAAGACAATATTCACTTGTCCCTACAGAACCTTTGCCTTTAGAAGGATGTTATTTGGCCTGTGCAATGCTCCAACAATTTTTCAAAAGTGTATGATGTTAATTTTTTCAGATATGGTTGAGCAAACACTTGTAGTATTCATGGATAATTTTTTTGTTCTTGGGGAATCACATGATGTCTGTTTGCATAATGTAGAAAATATGTTTAAGAGATGTGAAGAGACAAACTTAGTGTTGAAGTACGAAAAGTGCCATTTCATGTTACAAGAAGGGATAGTTCTAGGCCACAAGGTCTCTAGAAAGGGAATAAAGCCGGATAATACAAAAATAGGGTGATTAATAAACTTCCACCACCTACTTCAGTCAAGGGCATAAGGAGTTTCTTAGGACATGCTGGGTTTTATAGAAAGTTTATTAAGGATTTTTTTCAAAATATCCAAACCTTTGTACATGTTGCTGGAGCATGATAGACCCTTTAATTTTGATGAGAATTGCCTAAAGGCCTTTGTTGAGTTGAAGAAAGTCCTTGTTACAGCACCAGTTGTTGTAGCACCTGATTGGAGTATGCCTTTTGAATTGATGTGTGATGCTAATGACCACTTTGTTGGAGCATTGCTAGGGCAAAGGCAAGATTTTTCACTCTATTTGTTATACTAGTAAGACCCTAACTGATGCACAACTCAATTATACTACCACAAAAAAAGAGTTGTTGGTAGTTGTTTATGCATTTGATAAATTCAAAACTTATTTGGTTGGCACCAAAGTGACTGTTTATACGGATCACTCAGTTATAAAGTACTTGATTTCAAAGAAAGATGTCAAACCAAGGTTGATTAGGTGGATTCTTTTACTACAAGAGTTTGATCTAGAGATCAAAGATAGAAAATGAAAAAAAAAGTAGATCATCTCTCAAGGTTGGAAGCAGATGCATGCATTTTAACTAAGCAAGATGTAACAGAAAAATTTCTTGATAAGTATTTGCTAATAATAGAGCATGCACAAATGTTGCAACAAGCTGGTTTTCCATGGTATGCATATTTTACTAATTATTTAATGAGTGGATTACTACTGTCAGATTTGAGCTACCAGCAGAAGAAAAGATTTCTCCATGATGTCAGAAGCTATCAGTAGGATGATCCCTACTTGTACAAGATGTGTTCAGACCATGTGATCAGAAGATGTGTTTCTGACGAAGAAATTTCAAACATTCTACAGTCCTGTCATGCTGTCGCATATGGTGGACATTTTGAAGGACATAGAATAACAACAAAAGTTCTTCAATTAAGTTATTACTGGCCCTCTATTTTTAGAGATGCTTATGAATTTGTTAAATGTTATGACATGTGCAAAAGAATAGGGAACATGAAATGCCACTGATCAACATCTTAGAGGTATGGGGAATAGATTTTATGGGACCATTTCCATCCTCTTTTAGCATCTTATACATCTTAATTGTTATGGACTATGTATCCAAGTGGGTAGAAGCAGCAACATTGTTCACAAATGATGCCAAAGAAATGGTAAAGTTCATTCAGAAGAATCTTTTCTCGAGATTTGGCACTCCTAGAGCTATTGTTAATGATGAAGTGTTAGCCTAAAGAGCTACAAATAATGTAATTTTGATGATAACAAACATGTGTCTTAAGTGATTCAATAAATATTGTATTTCACAAGTTTATTAGTTCTTGAAAGATAATGTTTATACAAGTGAATAAAGTGAAATCAAGTTCAAGACACTCAATAGACAACGGCGCAATCAAGAATAAAGTTTAGAGCTTAACGGACTAATTATTGCGACAAATTCTAGTAAAGCTGATATGATTTAATTGATACATGGTTTAACATTTGAGAAGCTCAATATTTTATTTAAATCATTACTTTTCATAAACTAAAAGGTTTTATATTTATAAGATAAAGTATTTTGTGGATTTGAGTAATTTGAACTAAAATAAAAAAGTTTTGCCATCTTTGATTTTAATAAGTATTTTTTTGAATTCTGGATTTGGACTTGTTTACAATCATTTGAAACGATTTGGGCCATACCATAATTTATAAACGTTTGAGGACCCGAATGAAAATATCCAAAAATGGACAGAGAGTTAGCGGCTAACCACCTGAGGGCTAGTGGCTAATCGCCTGAGGAAAATTTGATATTTTCCAATGTTGGACTAAATTGTAAAGGGTTTGAGAATTTTGAAATTCATAAGTATTTGTTAAAGTTTGAAAAGAACTTTTTAAAAAAATATTATTATATTTTGGGCCATATCACAATTTTAAAAAGTTTTAGGAATAACAAGTATTATTTGGAAATTCTGAAATTGGACCTGTTTGAAAAGTTTTATGACATTTTAGGCCACAGTATAATTACATAACGTTTTGGGCACAAATGTAATTTTGTGAATAATAATACTATAGCCAGGTGAGCTTAGAGGCATGGACATAGGTGGGAGTTAGGATTGGCAAAAAAGCCTAGGTCGGCCCAAGCCCGTGACAGCCCAGCCCACGCCCGCTGGCTTTAGGTCCAGCCCACGACTTAAAGTTAAGGACAAGGGCACTCACGTGGTGACTTAAGCCTGGGCTTTATAATATAATGCATACATATATTTTTTAAGAAATAAATTATAATATATTAAAAATTTTAAATTGAAAAAAAAAACTAAGAAATAAAAAAAGGTCGAGATTAAGTAATTAACAAAAAACAAAACGAAACTAAATTCTCAAAACCTAAAATCTCTAAATTTATCTCTACATCTCCAGCCGTTGCATCAGCCTCTCACTACACTCTCCGTCGACAGCCAACAACTGATGTTTACTGCCTTACCCTCACACCGAATTAAGGAGCCACCACCGTCAGTAGCAATCCACCATCCACGCGCGAGGCAGTAGATCCAGCAACCCAGCAGCAGTGCAACACCAAACGGGCGACGCAACAGCGAGCCACACCCACCAGCACCACCAGCGCGATGTAGCTGCAGCCAATCGAACGCGCGCGATGCAGCAGCAGTGATCTCAGCTCCAACACGACCCAAAACCAGCAGCACCAGCAACGCAAGCGAACCAACAATAAACCATCACCAACTCCACCCCAAGTAAGCTTTGATTTTTTTTAATTATTGTCGAAATTCTGAGATTACTGAAGCCATTGTTGATGTTGTAATGGAGAGTAGTTTTGTGGAAGAATAGAGAGAGAGAGTGAAGAAGAAGAAGAAGAATGTTTCATTGTTGTCATAGCAAGTGGATAATGAAGAAGAAGCACTGTGTTTCAGTTTCAACCATAAATTCTTTTAAAAATTATTAAAGGGTATTTAACATTTACCTAGTTTATCGTATTTTATCTCTTGTAATTTGCATATTTTTATTTGATAGGCACTTTCTCTACTTTGTCATCAAAATTAAGCAAAATTTTCACTTATATGTAATTATTATTTTTTTATGAGATTTGGTGGATAATTGATACGCTGTAGGAAAAGTTTCTATCTATAAATGAAAATGCCAGTAGCTTTCAGTCAATAAAAAAGAAATTAAAGTAAAATTTTATTAAATTATTAAAAGTCCAAGCCCTGTCCTGGTCCAGCCCAGGCCCGCGCAAGCCCGGGCCAAGCCTGCAATTTTCCAACCCTAACGGAAGTTGCCGAACCACGTAAAAATCATTGTGTTTGCTCTCTCTTCCCTTATTCTTTTATTATTGTAATTTATTGAATTTATTGTTTTTTGTTTCATTAAGGGAATAGATTGAATTGTTGTGTGTTTTGTTTATCTTAAGTTTTAAAATCTCAATTCACCTCCCTCTTGGATTGCCTAGTTAGTATTTCAAAAGGAACCCTTTTTGTCAACAGGATGATTGCTGTAGCATTGGCTAAGTATGAAATCAAGCATAAGGTTGCTACAGTATATTATCCACAAACAAGTGGTCAGGCAGAAGTGTCTAATAAAGAGTTAAAAAAATTCTAAACAAAGTGATGAATCTACTAAAAATGATTGGCCTATTAGACTAAATGACTCCTTATAGGCTTATCGAACTTACAAAACCTCACTTGGCATGTCTCCATACAAAATTATTCATGATAAAGCTTGTCATTTGCCATTAGAGCTGGAGAACAAAACATATTGGGCAGTTAAATAACTGAACATGGATATGATAGTTGCAGCAGAGCAGAGGAAGCTACAACTTTATGAGTTAGACGAGTTGCAGTTATTCTCCTATGAAAAATGCAAGAATCTACAAGAAGAGGACTAAGCAATGACATGACAAGCAGATAAAAAAAAAAGAGCTTACTCCAGGCTACCAAGTCTTGCTCTACAACTCGCGATTAAAACTCTTCTAAGCAACACGATGGTCAGGACCTTTCAAACTTATGAAGATTTATCCTCACGGGGATTATGAACTTCAAGATGAAAGGACAGGTCAAGAATTAAAGGTGAATGGACAAAGAATAAAACATTACATTAGAGCTACTATGAACAATCCAAGGAAGGATATGTTCTTAAAGGATCCAGCTTAAGCAATCGGGGATGGTAAGGCTGAAGAACCTAAAATCAAGTGCTGATCGTCAGGCGACTCAATAAAGGAAGTTATTTCCAATTTTTAAAGCTCTAAATTTAGTCTTGAATATTGTTTAATATTCCTTTTTGTTATTTTAAATTATGCATCCAACTTCTTTATTTTCTTGTCATTAAATTGCAGTAAGAAAAGTGGATAAAAGAATTCTTAAATGCAAAAAAAAAATGCTGCAAAATCACTCACAACAAGGCAAACAAAAGATGCTTCTCAAACAACATATGCATTTACCATTATTTCTGTAGCAACAGATTGGTTATTACAGCAATGATTTTTACCGTTGCATTGTCAGTCTTAATTTTTACCATTGGTGGCTGACACGCTTATGTCAGGAGATCATTATTTTTGACAAGAAAGATAGTGCAATCCCTGATTTTTCGTGACATGTATCTCTTTCTTTCCATTAATTTTTTTTTTAAATTCAAAATTTTCCAAACTTATCATTTTAATTACCTCTCTTTTTCCACTTTCTTTTTATTATAAATTCGGGTTTTACTTCCACCATTTCAATTTCATTATCACTTTCTCTCTTTCTGTCTGTAATTCTTTGTATCTTAATATTTCTTTCCCATGTTTTTATTTTTTCAACACAACAAAACTCATTTTGAATTGTTGCAACATACCTAACATCGAAGCCCGTGCTGGTAGATTGAAAGATCCTAAGCGTTTCTACTACTTTAAAGCCGAGAAAAAATATGAAGAATTTATCGAACCTAAAAAAATTTTAGAAGAAAAGGGTTTCCAATTTCCAAGACAGCCAACTGGGACGATAAACAACATGCACACTGCTGCAGTACGAAGATATTGGATCAAGTTCTATGCTCATCGCCGAGACCTAGTACTCCCAATTGTTAAGGAGATATGCTCAAACATATTATAGCAAGAGCAACATAATATTTTTGTGAGGCAAGTTCAAGTCCCCTTAGATTCTTAAGTTATCAATGTTTCTTATGACTTGCCTACTGTTATTGATTTTGAGTATACTACGTTTGCTAAAAATATGACTGTAAAGAAGTGGGGGGAAGTTTTAAAACCCTAACTACATAAGGCAGTGAATGGATGAATGAGGAAGGTATGGTGGTTAATAGGATAGACTTAAAGCTTATTGCTAAGGTGTGGGTGAAATTATTGAAGTCTACATGATGCCAACCATACACACAACCATAGTGTCCCAGGATAAATTGCTACTTGTTTATGCTATTGTAAAAGGTTTAGCCACAAATGTTGAAAAAATCATTGAACAAGAAATTAGAGAGTGTGCCACAAAGAAGCAAAAGTTTGTTGCCTTACTATTTCTTTCACTTATCACAGGTGTTTGTGAGGCCTCAAGAGTAAAATTTATTACAAATGATGGGAGAATAAAGAATGAAGGGGCTCTCACAGCTAGGACAATCGAAAAGATTGTTGGTGAATCTACTGCTACAGCAACTCTAGTACATCCTACTGCAACTAAATTAGGGCAAGCTACATGGATTGGAAAGATGCTGCAAGAACTCAATAAAAGCTTGAATGTATGTGTCCAAGTGTAAAAGGAGGAGAGTTAGAGGTTTTGGACCCACTTACTGCATCTTGAAGCATAGAAACATCAATTTACCATGTATATGAAGAGTAAACATGCAGATTTCCTGAATCTCTGCTACAATAATTTAATTTCCAAAGAGCTGAGGAGACTACTCCAGTAGAAGAAAATGAAGAAGCCAAGACTGAATGAGAGTCAGGAGAAGATCAACAGTAAGAAAAAAGAAAAAGTTGAAGATGATGAAGAAGAAGAAGAAGAAGAAAGTGAAGATGAGGAAAAAAAAAAGAACCTCCAATTTGTGACTCCTAAAAGAAAGGGAAAAGAAAAAATCTTAATCGAAGAGGAGTCTGAGACTAAGGAGCAAGAAGATGTTGATGCAGCTATCGAAGAGGCCATCAACAGAGTTACAAGATAAAAAAAAAAAAACAAAGAGGAGTATGACAGAACTCATTGCGAGCATCACTGCTGAAAAATCGGTAGCAACAACTTTTTCACCAGTTGTCATAAAGAAAACTCCCATAAAGTTTCATGTCCAAACTTAAAAGCCATCCAGCAAAAGAAAATGGGCACAACCTTCTAGAGGTGTTGTAGCATTGTAAGTACCAAAAGAAATAGAACCTAAGAAAACAAAGCCAACTCTACTTAAAGTTACAGAAGTGGCTGGAACCCTCCAACCAGTTAAATTAAAAGACAGAAAAAGAAACAAACAGTTGCTACACCACTGGGTTCACCAAAGGAGCATTTGAGAAGTGGATCGAAGAAGTAATAGCCCTGCACAACATATGTTGCAGCATTGCTTTCAACAATAGGGGAGTATCCCATACCTGCCCAGTCTAGCTTTGTAATTTCTAAAACTTTTCTTTTATTTATTTTAGCTTGTTTATTTTGCATTTCTTGATTTTAAGTTTATGCATGATTGTTTTTAATTTATTTTAAGTACATGTGAGGACGCAGCACCTCTCAAGTTTAGAGGGCTATATTATGGTGTAATATGTCTATGAATGTATGTGTTTGTATTGTGTGTGAAACTCTATTTATCTACCATTCATATTTGGATTAGAAAACCCAATAAAGAGGAATTAAGTGATAAATGTAGGATGAATAACTTCCAAGTAGAGATAGTTTATATATGAGGGTTGGAACTTTGTCTTAACACTTAGGCTTTGGTTGAGTTTTGTGAGTATGCTGTAGCAAAACTACGTAAAGCAATGTAGAAACTATTAGCAATCTAAAGTTAAAAAATATCTTAAGTTTGGGGGGAACCTGAAATTTTTTTCAGAATTATCACAAACTATGCTAGATATGAGATAAAATTATGCTCTAATGATTCAGTTGCTGAGTAACTAGGGCTAAGTATATACCCCATATGCAGACTTGAGTAAAAAGGCAACAAAAGTTATTAGTATTGCTGCAGCAACCCAAGAAGCAAGAGAGGTCCTTTGTCTAAGATACTGAGTAGTCAGGTTTGTTCATGAGCCCCATGTTTAGCTTTTAGTTAAAGGTGTCTAAAGATAAGAGTATGTTATAGCGTCTTAGATGTTTTTGTTGCAACAACTCTGAGCTATACATTGATCGAGTAATTAGGTATCATCATTACAAGTGATAGGCATTCACATAAAAAATCAATGTTACACTGAAAGGTACTTATGGAAATTTCTGTGGCACAGTTTGAAGCCATTTTTTACCGTTGTTCCCCTACAAATAGAAATGTCTGTTGTTATCTTTGAGTTATACTTGATGCTTGAGTAATGTTACAGCAATTTTAGAACTTGATCAAAGTGCTACACACACACTCTGGATAAAATAAAACGTAAGTCTAGAACTAGAACTGCTGATGGTGATTTTGTATGTTTAAGAATGAGATCTGAGGGTTGATGAATCCGAGCAAGCTAGATGACAGAGCTAAGTTGTTTGTTGCATAATTGCATAAGGACAAGTAATGATTTAAGTTTGAGGGCATGATAACTCTATGAAATGAGAGTTATCATGGCATTTTTAGACTTAAAACTAATATTATTTAGAGAGTGAATGATGTGTTTTAATTGTATTTTTATTGTCATTTTTGCATGAATATCTATTTAAGTTTAATTTTAATAAATTGATTGTAGCAATTGTTGTTGTAGCAATTGCTGTAGCAATATAGGAGCAAATGAGGGCAAGACTACCTATGTGTTAACTGACAAAGTAATGACAAGCGGCACAAAAAGATATGCGATCTGAGGTTTCCAAAAAAGAGACACGTGGCCACATGCTTTTGGTTGCCTTAATTCCAAGATATAAAAAAAGCACACATGAAAGAAACAAAAGGTGGCCATCACACAAAGAAACAATAGAGAGAAAAAGAAAAAAAATAGAACAAGAGAGAGTTCAGGGCTGCAGAAAGGGATTTCTAAGAAAAAGAAACAGAGATCGCAAAAACCTAAAAGAGGGACGTCTTGTATTATCGGAACTCAATTTCTCACCTTTATTTGCTTGTTTTCATCTTTCTATGGAAATGTATTTGATGGTAAAAATGAGTATTGTTACTGTTTTATTGCCTATCATAAACTAAACTTTGATGTAATTGGGTGTTAAACAAGCTTAATGGTTATTTGACTTATAAATGCGTGTTGCTTAGAATATGTCGTAGCATTTTGTCTTGATTTTACTTATTGCAAATCTTTATTTCGGTTGACCACCCATTTAGTAGATACTAGCTAAGGAGGAGCCTCAAAAAGGCCTGACTTAGTAGAACAAATCAAGGCAATACATAGTTTTAGATTGAGTTTCCCAAGTTGAGTTAATCTCTATTTGAATAGGGTCATGCTTAATCTAAGATTAGTGATGAACAACACATAAGAATTCACCTTGTAGGGCAATTAAATTTTAGAACATATAATGCTATATCTAATGTTAGAACTGGTCACTATTAGATTGCATATAGATGTAAGATATCTAACATGCGACAGCTGAGGATGTATGAGAGATATCTAACTGGTCACTGTTAGATTGCATATAGATGTAAAATATTGACAAAATGGACTATAATATTGTGTGGTGTGGTGTATGTGGTCTAATAGTGTTAATTACTTATTTTGACTTTTTCTCCAACATTGCATACTGCTATAGTTCATTTTTTACCATTCTGTTTAAGTTTTTTCTCCAAATATCAGTGTTCAATGACAAAATAACCAATCAAGCATAGTTTAATATACATGATAAATAGAAAAAGGTGGACCAAAACTCTTATTCCTTTACATCAAAGTACAAATTTATCCAACCCGAGCCGCACAAATAATCTGCTTCGCTTAATAACTGCAGGCTGCCACCCGCCAAATTTCTAACAAACAACAACCACATCAACCTATCCATTCTCCTCATCATTAGAAAAGAGTAGTGCTGACAAATCTTCCATAGTTACTTTGTTGATTTGTTTAGATCTACATCTTGATCTATCCTTTCAAGCTTTGACTCAAAAGCCTACAAAAAATCACGGACCAACTTTTCAAGTAGTCGATCGCTCGTTAACTCCATCCTGTTGTTTACATTAGCAACGTGATGTCACAAAGCTATGGTCGTTACCGTGAGAGTTCACCACTAGCAGCACTACTAGAGCCACCATCAATCCCTCTTTATCAAACCACCAACCCAACAGCTCATAGTCGCCAACAAAAAAGAGGTGTTTCTCTGGTCAGAGAGGGAAAAATCCCTCTTCGGCTTTTTTTTTAATTTAATCTCCTATTTATTTTTATGCTTTAATTTTTCTAGTTTTCCTATTTTATCTTCTTTTCTTTATGGCGGTTGTTTTTCTTATTATTTATTGGGTGTTATTTATCTACTCCTCTTGAGATCTTATATGGTCGTAAATGGTGTCAATGCAAAGTTCAAATTAGAATTGTGTTAATGTTCGAATCAAAGGATGCCTATATTAGAGTTGATAAATGACTCTAATAGTGGCACATTGATATTTTGATGACCTGTGCGAGTAATCGAAGGCATGGTTTAAGGACTCATCAAGGCTTCTTAGGGATTCTCTAGATGGGGTGATTATGTTATTGAGTTTTGCGGTTTTTTTATTGTTTTTGTAGTTAATATTGTGTTATGGTGTATTGTGTTATTCTTGTATTATTATTTTCCTTCTCCGATTTGGAAAAAGGGTTTCATCTGCATTAGTTGACATTGACAACTGTCCATAAAATTCATCATGATTTTAAGTAGTTTTAATTGGTGAAATTCTTTTTCTCCTTTTGGCTTGTAATCATAGTTATTTTTAGAATTGTAGGAATTGTCCTAACCTAGGATTGAGTCATAAGCCTTATCCGATATATTGTACTTAAGCTTAGCCATCGTGTATTTATGCTTGTGTGGCATAATATTGTGTATTTAAGCCCCTATGGCATTAAATTGGTGACCAATAATTATTGATCCTTAGTCAAACACATACTTTCATTTCTAAAATCAAAAGATATGTACATGATAAATAATAATACCAACAATAAGAGTTTGCAAGCATGGTGTTAACAAGAAAAAACAATATAGTTTTACATAGCTGGGAGTTGAAAATTCATAAAAGAGAAAAATAAAACCTTTTTTGTTTTTCTGCAAGAAGTTTGTGAGCATGAGAAAATATAACGCATTACAGTTGGTAAAATACACTTCTTTAGTCCTTAAAAAAACATAACATAAAGGGTCTTGTTTGGTATGTGGTATAGTTATATGGACCAGACAGTTTTTGTTTAATCCCAAGCTTATCCCATGTTTGGTAAGATCGTGGATAATGATGTTATGGTACCATAAACCCACAAATTCGCCCAAACTCGCCCACTAAAAACTATTTGCTGTGGATAATTTTGTGAGTTACTAGTGGATTTAGTACTATAAATTTAAATCTGCTGCCAGTTGCGGGTGGATTTGGTATTAATAAAAAAATCAAGAGGGTATTTGTTAAGTGCTGCAGAATGCATATTTGCAAAGAGTAAAACCATCATCTTACACTCCAAGCCTCGCTAACATTTCTACTTTTATATAGTTAAATCCTTTAAGCTTTAATGTCTCGAGAATCTGACTATAAATATCCCAGTTTGTTAGTTTACAAGAAAACTGGATGGGAATCCTATCATCGACCCATAGAGGGCGTTCAAGTCGTTTCTGAACATAAAACCAAAGAAAAATATAAGTCACAATCACAACTACCAGTATATATCCTTTTAGTTTATAGTTCTTTTATCATTTGCATTATTACTTTTAATAATATGATTTTATATCTAATCATTGTTTGTTTCTTTTTATTGTTTGCTTTTGACTATTAAGCCATGAGTTTTACACATCATTTGACAAATACACCACCCTATATACAATTGTATATCATTATGTCTGTCACCATATCTTTAAATGCGAGTTTTTTTTTCAAACAACTCACAAATAATTTTAACAATTATTTTAATAGAGATAACTTTGAGCAGACAACTCAAAAAGAACAGTTATGTCATAGTCGCGTCATAGCCAAAAGAAAACTACACCTGATATATAGAGAAGGTGATCAAGGGTTATCAAAACTAGTCTTAGAAGCTGCTTTTACTAGAGGAAGTTAAGTGCTAGGCATCATAAAAAAAGCCCTAAAACCTTAGGGAAGCTTGTTAGGCCCACTAATTTGAGAGGAGTTAGTTGTTTCAAGTATACAAGAGAGAATAAGCAGAATGCCAAAACATGCTAACAATTTTATTTTCTTGCTAGAAGATCTTGCAACTCTAGATGCACTATTTACATTTGCTTCTTGGGCCCATTCGAACATTCATCAAAAGCCCATCTTGTTAAATGATAATAACTTTTATGATGCCTTTATAGAATTTATTAACCATGCAATTAAAAATCATTTCGTTTATAGCCAAAAAACTCTTTATTTGTGCTCTTACTACTAATGAGTTACTCAATCTTTTAGAAGCTTATAGTCCAGAGCCAAATCCCAAGACTCTTGCGTTGGATTGGTCGATTGATGATGGTAGTAGTAGTAGTAAAAAGTAAAAATTAGATCTAACTCTCCATTTCTAAATATTTTCTATTGATGTGTTCAAGTGATGTCTTCTAAACTCTACTTTTTTTCCTTCAAGACATTGATGACAATGTCTCATTGAGGTTAAGAGGAGGGAATAATTGACAATTGTGCAATAAATAATAGTTGTGTTCTTGTATTCGTGCTAACCTTTTCTAAATTTTTGTGTCGAAAATAGTCGAATATAGAGTTTAGTTACTTTAGACATACATCTTGATGTGCATCTTCTTAGACTTTTGAGTCTAAATAAAAAAAAATTTGAATTCTCCATTATGATATTATTGAGTGCCCATTTTTGTCTACCTTGGCCATCTTGACAAATTCAATAGATTAGTCTAGACACACATGACAGGTGGTGGTGGTAAGTTAAGATTTTGTAATACCTAATCTTTTCATTTTATTCGTAAGCAACAATCAAAGGTAGTAGAATTTACCAAAAAAAAGAAAAAAAGAAAAGAGACACTCTCACTCACTAACCAGGTCTCCTTCCTGAGCAAGCAAAGGGTATTCGTGTAAAATGGTGAGAGTTGATCAAGCTTATGTAAACTCTTACTTAGTAACTGGGCCTCCTGCCTAAGCAAGCAAAAGGTGTTTGCGAAAAATGGTGAGAGTTCGATTTGTCCAACCCAATACTTTTTTAATAACCGAGCCTCTTTCCTAGGCAAGTAGAGAGTGTTCACGTAAAACAATTAGAGTTGGTTAGAAATATATTATAAATAAACTTGCTACCTAAGAAAAATAACTTCAATGAAGTGGTGAGAACAAAAATACCACTTTATTTTAACCAAACCCTATAATCATTATGTTAAAGATCACTGCACACAAAAGAAGTTTTGCTGAATTGTTGATTGATGGTTGAGTGGCGAAGGAGAAGAATAGAACTTCAAAGTGTTCATTTATTTGGTAAATAGATTTTAATTTGATTTGGATTTTATAGCTTATTGCTAGGGACTAGAGAATACATATTTACAGAAGGTTAAATCATCATTTTGCACTCCAAGCCTCACTAACATTTATACTTTTATTTATTTAAGTCTTTTAAACTTTAATTTTGTGTGTATTGTTATAATGCTATGTATTTCAAGGGTATTCTGGATATTTCAAGATTAATGAGTAGTCAGACAGCAAAATGAACACCGTAGGAAGGGCATAAAGGGTAAAACTATAATTTTGAGATTTTAATGAGGCCCAACTAGCGTGCCATTGACTAGCTAACATGGCAGTGACCAGATGATGTGGCAGTAGCTTATTGGACTGAAAAATGCTAATGTGGCATGGACCAATGACGTGACATTGACCGATGATGTGGCAGTATGCCAGTATCCTATTATACCGAAAAATGTTGAAGTGGTGTTGATTGATGATGTGGCAACATGTTATTGGACCTGATGATTTGTTTCAACTAATAAGATCTTGCCACGACACAATCCTGAGTATTCGAATTGTTTTCATCTAATGCCCATGTTTAACTCATTGCAACTATAAATAAGGGGCTCCCCTAATTTGATAGCGTTGAATCTAAATTTGAGCTCCATTTTTCATAATTCTCTCTTCATCTTGTATTTTCTACATATTTTAATAACTCTAGTTCAATCATGAGTGGCTAATTTAATTTCAAGTTTTGGTTGAAGGTGAAGCCTCAACATGATTCATAGGTTTAATTTGATAAGTTTATTTTATTTTCCTCTCCGATTTATGTGGTTGTTTTGACTTATTGTCAACAGACAATGTATCCTATCTAGATTTTGCATGGTATATTGGCTCTCTAGTGATAGATCATTACTGTCCGGCATAATAAGCACTTTACACTATATTTATTAAAAAGAAAATCTCCTCCAGTAATTGTGGATTTTCTAGACTCAGTGTTGACTGAGAGTGCATCTAAGTTATTTAGTAAATGGTCTTGCCACATTGTCGACAGAAAGCTTATTATTGTCTAGCACAACGTGTACTTGACACCACACTTAGCAGAAGATGATTACTCTCTGGGGACACTAAGTGCTTGATACAATATTTATTAAAGTGAGGCTTAAGTTTTGGAAATACCCTCTCATAAAATAATTAGAAGTAAAAAGGAATATTAAGCCCTTGGTGAATTATTGAGTTGAATTCAGAAACTCAAGTGTTGATAAAAAAAATCATCTCTAACCAATTTACATGCACACTTAGAAAATTAACTCTACATATAACTAAATTAACCTCCTCGTCAATCGACACTCGTCACCATAAATATGTACTACAATATATTCGTGTGCTTTCGATTACAATAAAATTTGCACAGCAGTATCCGTCAACCCACAATTTTATTTTTTTTATAAATTTTAATTATTAAAATCATTAAAAATATTTAATTATAAAAATACATAAACTTTGTTATTAACAACCACTTGTTGCCCAAGACCTAACCTAGTCTTTTTAATTATAAAAATACATAATTGCTAACACTAGCTTGATTCACATCTTTCTCTTCACAGTATGTATGTATGTATATATTTTTAAAGAAACTTTTGTAGCTATCAATGAAAAGGCAGCCATGTTAGTTGAAATTGGTCTATCTTAGATTTCTCGATTTTGGCCAAAAATCCACCAAAACGTGCCTACTAATCTAGTTAAAAGCTCAAGCATAAGCATAACTCCTAGCCTAACGTTAATTGTATATTTATATGCAATAGTAAGGGTATATTTTTACAGAAATGTTTAGATGAATTTTTAGGTGTATTATGATTTGGATGTGGTATTATGATTTGGAATAAATATGTCACTGTTGCCACTGTCGCGAGTTACAGGCAAAACTACTGATTTGAAATAAATTTATTGCTATTATCGTAACTATGGGTTATGGGCAAAACCTATTGCAGGTTATCGGTGGTTTTGATAATTGTTAAAATCCACAGCGGATAGGTTTTTGAAAAAAACTAAAAACCACAGCTAGTTGCGGGTGGGTTAGGCAATTTAAACATTTTGTTGGTGCCGGATTAGTAATGACAAACCTGCTGCGGGTGGTACTCAATGTCATTCTAAATCATGGAGTGAGTATAAAAGTTAAGTATCTCATGTGGGACCCACCCATTAATCCCCAAAATAGTGAAAAGGTATCCCATGCTCTTTATAGAATAATTACTTAGGATAAGCGTTTATAATGTTGGAAAAATAATTACTGAGGGACAGTCCGTTTCTCTAAATGAACTATTAAGTTGAGATAATTAATGAAGCATCAAGTCTCTAATACTAATGCTAGCTAGTTTCGAGCCCAATTTCTTCTGCAATCGACAAAAGATAACCACAACATTGTATAATAACTAAACGAATAAATGCCCTTTCAAGAAATTCCAAGATCGCCACTTCAGTGGACCATTCCATAAAAGATTCAATCATTGGAAATTGGTATTATTCCCTGTTGTTTGTGAAAGAAAATCCAGAAAACCAAAACGGCAGAAGATTTTGCGTTTAGAGCTGAAATCACTTAAGCTCAACGACATAGAGTCTTGCGTTTTGAGGAGTAAAAGAAATACTCTTCTGAACGACATGTGGATTTGTCGTTTAAGTTTAAGTGAAGCACGCTTGTATCACGTGCTTGGGTTCAGCTTGCAAGGGTCGTTGGAAGCTGTTAAACGCATGAGGAACTCACGTGAGTTGCTGGGGAATTTCTGGGTTCGTTATTGAAGCTGTTATCAGCAGCTGATGTGGAAGCAACAGATTGGTATGCAGAGAGAGCTGAAGAGAGAGAAGGGGACTGGTTTATATATATAGTCAGTTACGTTCTTTCTAGTGCATAAGCATTACTCTGTAATTCATCTTGGTAAATCAATAAAGCTGTATTTTGCCCTCCCGTGGATGTAAGCTAGAGAAATCTAGCTGAACCACGTTAAGATTCTTTTGTTCTCTGATTCATTTACTTCTGTTTTGATTCTTAATTCCAATCAGTTAATTATCTAGTTCATAGGTTCATCTTAGTCGCAGCTTTTCAGTCATCAATCTTGCAGCATCTTGATTAGTTGGTTGGTGATCTTGGGGAAGAATCTAAGGTTGCTTAGTCTGTTCATAGCTCCTTAGTCTCTACATTCCCTTTTGTATATAGAAGTATTATTCCAAGTAAAATAAGGAGAACGTTCAACGGATCCTTTAATGCTTTAATTTCGGAGACTAGGGATTTGGAATTTTAATTGCTCGTGTCCTTTTTTTCTTTTATATTTCAAATTAATTGTACAACTCAAGTCATTTGGCAGCAGATTTACTTGCAACCAGCAAAAGAATCATTCCAGTGTTTTGGAGTGGCGAAGATAGGCCAACATTTATCCATCAAAACTGTACTAATTAATAATATGTACTAATTGGTGATCAGCCTAACAAATAACTTGTATGACAACTTACAACTTCAACTGACAAGATAATAAAATTAATGATTCTATTTGTAGCTAAAATCTATGCACAATAAGAGATATTAATGATAGGACTTTCAAAAATAAAAATTCTAATTCATAATAATAATAAGGAACTTCAAATAAAACATAAATTAATAAAATAGTCTGTCACTGCAAATAATTTGAAAAAACTCCGAGCTTCAGAGTTTTCTTTGTCATTTATTAATTATTTCTTCGTCAAATTAAACCAGCGAGCTTCTTCAAAGACCCAACTTGTTCAATAGACGAGGAAAATTGCTTGAATTCCATGAATTTTGACAGAGATAAGAAACCTAAGAGGAGGGACGATTAATAATTAGAAAAAGAATAATGTAAACTTTTATATATGTATACATAGATGTATAATTGATACTAAGCGATTAAAAAAATTTACCCGGTAATATGTATATATATATACATATACACGCACACATATATACATATATACAAATTATAAGGAGATTTTGAATGAACCTTGCAATAGAGTGAACGGAAATAATTATTCCCTTGCAGCCTATCTGAACAGCCGTTGCATTTATTGGAGGTGGATTCTCTAAAATATGCTTCTGGCCTTTGGTTTATATGTAGCACTTTTTCACCATCTTGTTGGCAAGAAAGTGGGCAGATATAAATGTGGTTTCATCAGTCATACGCTCATGTGTGGATACCGAACTTGAGCTAAGATCAAAATTGTATGCCATAGTCCAATTCGGATTTTGCAAAATTCGGATGTTTGTACATGAGCATTATTATGTAGTTCAGAATAGTAGTTCGTTGGCAAATACCAGAATTTTTGAAGAAAATATTCAATGAAGAAGAAATAAATAAGATTACAATCAATAAACTCGTCAGCGTCAACCAACCGTACAACGCTCTTTCGGCCAGATGTGCGGATCTGAAATATTAAAGATTTACAAAACAAATGCATAAGTAAATAAATCATGCAGATGGTTTTAAAAATTTCATGATGTAATAAATTTAATTCAATTAATATTTATTTATTCATGTGAACCTTTAAGAGGTGATGAGTACTTTCGGGATCGGACAAGCATTTTTCGCATATTCTGGCGCAACAATTCAAACAATATATGTTCCTTTGTTTAACAGCCTTTCCATAATTGCAATTTTCAAAGCTTCTCTCTTGGAAGAGAGTCAAAAGACCTTGGAGCCACTGGGGTTGATTCCCTGCCTGAAAACACGATTGAAATACAATTGATGTTATTAACTGATAAAATTCAATAACAAAAATTTCGAGTCCTAATAAACAAACGAAGTTGGATTCAATATGCTAATCACCCTTGACACGAGATTATTAAAAGATCAGCACAACTATATGATCAAAGCTGAATCTAAATTCTAAACAAAAAGTGAAAATTAAAGAAAAGACCGACCATAATTATCTTTTGATGCTGGAGAGTGTATATTTTTTAGAGAGAGAGAGGAGTGTTAGTAAAGAGAATTACACAAGAATCAAAGAGAATTGAGCATTTTATATATGTATGTGTCTTATTTGTGTCGTATTGCTGTCCGAAAAATTGTAGCACTGTTTTAATTAATTAATGTGATAGGTTTAATGAACAAGAAAAAAAAAAGCACGCGGGTAGATTAATTTCTGTTTTAGCAACTATAATAGGAAACGTTTGAGTCTTATTTGGGTAGTGTTTGTATCTTAATTAACGCAATCACTATTTTGTTGCCTACTCTAGTGTTAGATGAGGAAACTTCAAAAAGAATAAAAGTGGAAAAAATAAATTGCAATGAGTTAATGGGAAACAAATAATAAATGCACCAAGTTGATTTGGATTAATTAATTTTCGACATCTATAATTAATTATAGGGTAGGGTTAGTTGAACCCACAAAATTCTTCTCTACACATGTATAAAAGATATATTTATTTTTAAATTTTTAAAATTTTAGAATGTCAGAATTACTATTTATTTTTTTCTTTCTTTTACAGATGCATATTCTCTCTCTAATATAACATCTTGTAAACTAAATTCTCACTTACACTCTAACATGGATATTGATTCTTAATCTTTCTTATTAGATCATAATTGCATTTTTCAATAAATCATTACTGCATTTGAATTATTGAACTAAAACTCTCCTGGAGCTCAGCCATATGTATATCTACGCTGGGACCGTCATGTATTATAATCCATGTTCTTCAATAAGGTCAATGTATGCCGATGTCATTCGAATCAGGATTTTCATTATCAAAGATTTTACGTATTTCATGGCCTGTAAACGTTTTTTTTTAATTTATTTTTTATCGTGGATTTTGTTTTGTTTTTAATTGATGATGGCCAATAGAAAATTTGAATTTATCAATTTTGACAGACGAATTTATCAACTTTCGACAGAAACATTAAACATTCACATGCAGTTGAACTTTGAAAGAAGAAAATATGTGAGGAATAGGAAGAGAAAGAGAACACATTACATTCGGTAATTCCACAAAAATTTCATAAATAATAAAAATTTAAAAAAAAAATGGTTCTAGAAATGAAATTTGTGGGTTCAAATAGTCTCACTCTTAATTATAGGAGAAAGCATAACTACACCCATAAAGTTTTAAAAAATGGTCAAAGAAACTCCCAATTTCAATAAAGGAATCCTCCTTTGCTATAATATTCTTTGGCGCTAATTAACCACAAAAAAATGACTCAATGTTTTATAAAAATAGAAAAATAATATTAAAATGAATGTAATAATATATACATTTTAAAATAATTTCAACATTAAAAAATTATTTAATATTTTACAATCTATTAGACATATTCTATTATATTAAAGTAAATTTTATACAAATGGAAACATAATATTAAAATATTATATAATAGCTTGAATTATTTTGAATTTTACATAAAATAATTTTAACTTTAAAATAATGCATGAGATATATTTTATTCATTGTAAAATTTATTTAAACCAAAGATTTATTTAAAATCTTTATAATAAATACAAATATATTAATGAAATAAATATAATAATTTATATTTTAAAAATTATTTCAAATATTATTTTTTTACTATTATTAGTCTACTAGATAGAGTAAATTATTTGTAGCACACTTTTATATTTATTAAAAATTTTGAAGCTATTTTTTTACTAACTATATGTGAAGAATATTAACTAGATAAAATTAGGTTTTGATGTCCATTATTGAAATTGGGGTTCTTCATGACCATTTTCCCAAATCTCGGAGGCTTAGCTATCTTTTTCCCTCAACTTGCATTACAGATTATGGAACTGATTTTACCAAAATTATATACACCGAAAGATTCTATTATGTTTCTATTTGTGTGTGTGTGTGTGTGTGTGTGTGTAACGTACTCACAACAATAAAAACTCTTTTCATTAGGTGTATCAAATATGGGGACTTTAGAAAAAATAATAATAATAGTAATAGTAATAGTAATAATGTTGTAATACAATAAATGATAAATTAATAACCTTAATTAAATAATAAAATTCTCTGATCCCAACTTGTGCCTATTTGAAAAATTACTAATTTAGATAAAAGCATAAGATAATAACTTTTTATTCTAAAGCAACAAAAAGAAATACATAGATAATTCATGATTCAGACCAATGCTTCGTATTCTCTTCATTAATTCTTTTGGTTAATCTATTTGTGTTTCATAGTCATAAACTTGTAATTTTTTTTCTAGCCCCAAGGGCTTCATTGTTATGTAGTTTTTACATAATTTTATTTGATTGGTTACCCAAGTTTAAATCTTGAGAAGATATAAAAATCATCATTTTACCCATCTAAAATCGAAACTTATATACATATATAAATTAAAAGAAAAAACTTGTTCAGTGCTAAAATGAGTTTTCCCCATATAACTTTTCCATGGAGGGATTTACCTTAATGACAATGTGAAAACATAAGAATTTGATTGATAAGAGAAACAAAGCTTCTCAATAATGAATGTTTTATTGAAAAAGTTTGAATTAATAAAATTAGGGTTTTGCGCCCCTAACATAGTAGCCCTAAACATCACAAATTTACGAAAATAGACAAATATAAAATATTATTTTATATTAATATTCTTCTATTCTAAATAAGAAAAATAAATAAATGGAACCCAAATTTGATTTCTAAAAAAATAAAATCCAAAAAAAGAGAAATAGGAAATATCTTAAAACTAAAAAAAGACCAAGAAAAAATAGAATTTTTAGCTTGAGCACGGACCAAAAGGGTGCAATCTATTTTGGGCTTTGTTTGTCTAATCACAAACTTCGAAACAGTATATTATATGCCCAAAACAAACACTTGTAACTCACGTTATGACCTCTAGAATGTACCCTACTCATCTCATGCAACCATCTTACATCGTTTTGCCAACCAAGTACCCATACTTTGGATCATGGTCTTCAGTTTCTAAGACAAAGTTGTACACTTAACTTGAATGGTTTAATTTTATGATGCTAATTAGGGTGCGTGCTTTGATCAAACTCGATAAAGTACAAACACAAACCAAAAATGTGCAATCTATTTTGGGTTTTGTTTGTTTAGTCACAAATTTTGAAACAATATATTATATGCCCAAATCGAACATCGGTAGCCTAAGTTATGACCTCCGGAAGGTACCTTATTCATCTCACGCAACCATCCTAACTCACTTAGCCAACCAAGTAGACATACTTTGGACCATGGTCTTCGGTTTCTAAGTTCAAGTTGTACACTTAACTTGAATGGTTTAATTTTGTGATGCTGACTGGGGCCCCTTTTTTTTTTATCAGACTTGATGAAGTACTACGGGATTTTGTATCTTTCTCAATGCAAATCGTATCTCATGGTGTTATAAGAAGCGGCCCACTGTATGAAGTGTTGATCACTTGCTTTCACAACAGTTGAGCTCACATGGCTAACCTTCCTATTCTTCGTGTTTTGTGATAATATAAGTGCGTTACACACATATGACGGTAAATCCAGTCTTGCATGCGCGGTCGAAACATAATGAGATGGACTATCATTTTCGTATAAGGTTAGCCATGTTGATATTTTGATAAGAGATTTAAGGAACTCCTACCGCATTCAAGATGCACTGTTTTGGATTTCCTCAATGAAGATTCATATAATCTCTTTGTTTGCTTTACTTTTTGTTTTGTCTATATCCTTGTGGGTCTTTTGATGGAATAACTCTCACCACTTATTCATCTTTTTATTTTTGAATTTAACAAAGCTTAGGGTTTACAGGATCCAATTTTTAGTAATTAAGTCAAACCACATAACTGACCAAAGATTGATAACTCAAATAAATACGCATTACTAATAATAATAAGTTCCGAAAACCCAAAAAAAAAAAGCGCCCTTCACTAGAAATTTAAATGTCGAATGAAGAGAAAAAAAAACAATTGAAGAATTTGATGAAGCATGCAGTGCAAGCTATGGCAGATTCACTCTGTTCAAAAGCCATTTGGCGTTGCGATAATTGGATGGAACTGACATGATATGATTAACCTATAATTAAAGACAGATAAATATTAGAGTTAGAATAAAATAATTTAACTAAAGTGAAATTAATTACTTAATTAACTAACCTTGCAATCGATTGAACAAAAGGAATTATGATGTTCAAGCGTTGCATCGCAGCCGTCACGTTCACAATTATTGCCTCCATAACTTGTCTGTGGCCTTTGCTTAATAAATAACACTTGGGCACCATTATGGACGCGTGGCTAAAGAGTAACATAGATTTAGAACACATAAATGTATAAAGCGAGGAAAGTGAGGAAAAAAAGTTTTTTTTTTTTAAAGTGAGTAAATATTTAATGACAAATTATTAAAAATGAAATTAATATAAACATTATTTTTGGACCGTATGAAAACACTAATTCATTAAAATAATACTCTTTTTTTTCTTTTTTTAAAGTATTGTAATAAAGAGAAAAGAATAATAAAAAGTCATGGTTTATGAATATCACATACATAAAAATAAGATGACAACTTACTTGGATATGGCTACAATCAAGCAACTCGTTGGTATTGTCCAACTTTACAACTGCACAACTTTGATTTCTACCAGTGCCATGTGTGAAAATCTGAAATATGAAAAATTGATGTAAAGCAATATCAAAGCAAAATAAAAGATCATGATAGTACAGAATCAATAAGTATAGATAGTAACCTTTAAGAGTCGATGATTCGCATGATCATCGCAATCTTTACAAATACAAGCTCGACATTCCAAACAAAAAAGGTTCTTATGTTTTCGATTATGACCTTGCTCTTCACAATGCTCGTCGAATCTTCCTTTAAGAAGAGCGGTTAGCCAACGAGGTACAATAAGAACATTGTCCTGAAAAACATGGAATATATTAATACAGTTAAAATTAATCTAAATTATAAGAAACAACTAAGGATATAAAAATAAAAGCCAACCATTGTTTTCTTGGTAGGGATTCTAGCAAGAGAATAAGGGATTCTAGCAAGAGAATAACTTTTGCAAGAGGAGAGGCGTGCTAGCTAGCTGGCTAGAAAGAGGATAATTGCAATGAATCAAATAGAGAAGAAATTCGAACTATTTAAAGAGATGAATGTGCCGTATTTATGTCGTGTTTGTGTGACTTAATAGGTCGTATTATGTTGCAAAAAGGGAAAGAACGAAAAGGGGACAAATATATATTGCAAAAACGGGAAAGCAAGGAAAAGGGGGGAAAAAGATTGCACGTTCAGAAGGTGACGCCCCGTATGGTTAAATTCTTATATATTTTGCATGTTAATTAAATATAGGAGTAATAACGGCATGTAATCCCTTTTAAGTTTGAAAAGTACAATAATTATATTAGAAATAGATTTTGCTTTGGGGATGTTATAATTAATGAAATAGGTTTTGTTAACAAAAATAGTTTCTATTTTTAGCAACTATAAAATGGAAAAGTCCTTATTCAAGTTGTGCTTGTGTCTTAATTAACGCAACACTATTTTGTTGCCTACTCTGATCTAGTGTTAGATCAGGAAACGAGAAAGAAAAAGAAAGGAACAAAAGTAGAAAATAGAAAATATAAGTTATTGGGGAAAAAAAATATATAAGCACAAGTTGGTTTGGATTAACTAATTTTCGAGATCTATATGTAATTAATTAAATGGCTTTTACACATTACTCAGCCTATTAAAAAAAACTAAGAAGATAAAGCAGAGATAAGTCTTTTAATTAACTTGTGTTATAGACCATGTGGAATTGTTTGTGCCAGAAAGATATCGAAAGAAAAGCGTCCCTCTATGAAGCCGTAATTTTGTTACAACATTAATAATGTGGCTAACAAACCAGTTGAAAGGGTGATTTTAAATTTAAAAAGTAAAGAAAATAGAGATATGATAAAATACAATCTTTGTATTTATCTCATTGAATTCACTGTCGGTTTTATCTCTCACATTTGAAATTGGATTCTTGAAGATTGTCTCTACTCCTGAATGATTATACGAAAAAGATTCGACAAGCTGTTCTTATTCCATAGCACTTTAGTGCCAAATAATCTTAATTGTTTTTGTTATTCGAATTGATTTGACAGTGAATTCTTGTAAATTTCAGTTGTATTGTCAAACTGGATTATGTTTATAACATAGCAGTCTCCTTCCAAATCCAAGTGGACATATAATGTTAACCTAGCAAAACCATTTATAGGAACGGTTAACTTGTCCTTCTAGCTCAACTTATTTTCAGTTTATTGCCTTCAATGTTTGACAGGGAGGCTTCTAAATGTGCTGCTGGACGGTCAAACCAGACAAGGAATCATTGATTTGATGTTCTTGTTGAACAATATTCATATCAAATCACGCTTTGATGATGTTATATATTTAGTTATTACCTTACATGAATTAATGATCTTGCCCACTTATTAAAGGAGTTTTAATTTTTTGTCATTTATGTTGCCTTATTTTGCTGGGTCATACCGCACTTATGGTGCGTTGGTAGCCACATTACCTGGTATAAATCATGATGCACCATTCTTTCAGATGCTCATAGTTAGCAGTTTGTTTCCAGTAGCATTTTGTAAAAGAAAGATACAATTGACTACTCGAAAATATCATTATATATATATATTTGTTACGTTTGACATTAATGTTGTGAAACATTATAAATGCAACATTTAATTTTTAATAGCACAACACTTTTTTTATTCTCTTTTTGTCTCAAATGCATAGTTGATTAGTGTTAAAAATTGTCTAATTATCAAGCGGTAATAATGTTATTTTGTGCTTATGTTATAATTTTATTTGTGTTTATGAAATATATTAGGAATTATTAATTATGTATTAAATATATCTAATTTTATATATTTTTAAGTGTTTATAGGTAAAATATTAATTTCACGCAATTCGAGGCTCCAAACAAATAAACGGAGGTCAAATTTGGATTCTGGAGGTCCGAAAACTTTAAGATCAGTCAAGATCGACTTAAAATTGAGCTTGTGTAAAAAGAGTTGACTTTTTTGCTTGACCGAGCACTGATTGGATGATGAAATGAGCTTACAATAGATTTGAGTGCATGGGATAGCAGACAATTTTGACGAAATCTCAACCGTTCATGATTCAATGGCCATGATTGTGCCACGTGGCAATGGTTGGTGAAGCAAGTTGTAGGATCCGAATCTTTGTATTCGGGTCGACCCAATCCATCCATTAACCCGCCAAATCTCAACTATTCTTTGGCCAAATTGATCAAGTCAAACAATGCCACGTGTGATGTTGACTTTTGAAGTTTGACTAGCCGTTGGATCTTGATCTATTGGTTGTGAGGAGCGCATGCATGAAACTTATGATGGATGGTAAAACACTGGATTATGAATTTATTTTTCTATAAATTGAGGCTCATTTTTATGTTTTTAATGATCTCTCTACATCTCTCTTCTTCTCAAATTCTCTCCATCTTCCTGTAATCTTGATTTTCAGGTGTGTTTTTAATATTTTGTATAATTATTTTATAAATAAATTTAGTTTTATTTTCAATTTTAGTTGTTTTTATTACGTATTTCTTTTATCATCTTGCAACTATCCATGCCGCCATAGTAATTAAAAACTAACATATGTGAATTATTAATTAGAGCCAACTTTGAATTGTGAGAACACGAACTTTATCAATCAGATGAAATTTGTATCTTGTTACTTTAATTTTTTTTTTCCTTTCAATTGAACTACATATTCGATGTAGAGTTTTTATATTGATTACTCATTAAGTTTTTTAGTTTCTAAGTTTCCAATCTCTTCTCGTATTTGGGGAAATAAAATTTCTCAGTAGTAAAATGAATATACTTTTGTGGTATTCCATTTAGAGCTCATGTGTCAACGTCTAAAGCAAATATATATATGTTGAGCTCTTTTGGAATGACTTGAACACTTCAACAAGACCAGCATCTTTAGTGCTATCCATGATATAGAATAATATAGCAATTATATGCTAATTTAAAATTAAAAATCAATATTTACCAACAAGCTGTAAGTTACTTGCTATATTTCAATTAATTAAACTATATGAGATTACCACTCTCTAATATTCATTGATATTTTTTATTATCTGTGCTCTTACGACTAATGAGTTACTTAATCTTTTAAAAGCTTATAGTCCAGAGCCAAATCTCAAGACTTTTGTGTTGGATTGGTCAATTGATGATGGTAGTAGTAGTAAGAAGTACAAATTAGATCTAACTCTCCGTTTTTAAATATTTTCTATTACTGTGTTCAGGTGATGTCTTCTAAACTCTACTTTTTCCTTCAAGATATTGCAGATAATGTCTCATTGATGTTAAGAGGGGGGAATAATTGATAATTGTGCAATAAATAATAGTTGTGTTCTTGTATCCTTACTAACTTTTTCTAAAAGATCATGATAGTACAGAATCAATAAGTATAGATAGTAACCTTTAAGAGTCGATGATTCGCATGATCATCGCAATCTTTACAAATACAAGCTCGACATTCCAAACAAAAAAGGTTCTTATGTTTTCGATTATGACCTTGCTCTTCACAATGCTCGTCGAATCTTCCTTTAAGAAGAGCGGTTAGCCAACGAGGTACAATAAGAACATTGTCCTGAAAAACATGGAATATATTAATACAGTTAAAATTAATCTAAATTATAAGAAACAACTAAAGATATAAAAATAAAAGCCAACCATTGTTTTCTTGGTAGGGATTCTAGCAAGAGAATAAGGGATTCTAGCAAGAGAATAACTTTTGCAAGAGGAGAGGCGTGCTAGCTAGCTGGCTAGAAAGAGGATAATTGCAATGAATCAAATAGAGAAGAAATTCGAACTATTTAAAGAGATGAATGTGCCGTATTTATGTCGTGTTTGTGTGACTTAATAGGTCGTATTATGTTGCAAAAAGGGAAAGAACGAAAAGGGGACAAATATATATTGCAAAAACGGGAAAACAAGGAAAAGGGGGGAAAAAGATTGCACGTTCAGAAGGTGACGCCCCTTATGGTTAAATTCTTATATATTTTGCATGTTAATTAAATATAGGAGTAATAATGGCATTTAATCCCTTTTAAGTTTGAAAAGTACAATAATTATATTAGAAATAGATTTTGCTTTGGGGATGTTATAATTAATGAAATAGGTTTTGTTAACAAAAATAGTTTCTAGTTTTAGCAACTATAAAATGGAAAAGTCCTTATTCAAGTTGTGCTTGTGTCTTAATTAACGCAACACTATTTTGTTGCCTACTCTGATCTAGTGTTAGATCAGGAAACGAGAAAGAAAAGAAAAGGAACAAAAGTAGAAAATAGAAAATATAAGTTATTGGGGAAAAAATATATATATAAGCACAAGTTGGTTTGGATTAACTAATTTTCGAGATCTATATGTAATTAATTAAATGGCTTTTACACATTACTCAGCCTATTAAAAAAAACTAAGAAGATAAAGCAGATATAAATCTTTTAATTAACTTGTGTTATAGACCATGTGGAATTGTTTGTGCCAGAAAGATATCGAAAGAAAACATCCCTCTATGATGCCGTAATTTTTTTACCGCATTAATAATGTAAGAACTATGTATCATTAGATCTTATCAACAGTACACATTATTTTTATTAATTAAAAAATTTATTTATTTTTAAAATATTATAACTGGTTAACAAACCAATTGAAAAGGTGATTTTAAATTTAAAAAGTAAAGAAAATAAAGATATGATAAAATACAATCTCTTTATTTATCTCATTGAATTTATTGTCGGTTTTATATCTCACATTTGAAATATGATTCTTAAAGATTGTCTCTACTCCTGAATGATTAGACAAAAGAGATTCGATAAGCTATTCTTATTCCATAGCACTTTAGTGCCAAATAATTTGAATTGCTTTTGTTATTCTAATTGATTTGATAGTGAATACTGTTACGGAAGCGTGAGATTGAGCAATTACCAATATTTTAGTGACTGTAACTTCTGGAGAAATATAAATGTGGTGTAAACAAATGCAGAGAAAATAGGACACAATAATTTTTACGTGTTTCGGCGTAAAATCTACGTCCATGGGCAAAGACTGGAAGATAATTTTACTAATAATGAGACTTTACAAAAGTGAAAAAACTCTAAAAAAAAAAAAATACTCAATACACCCAACACTACAACAAAACTGGCAATAGATGACTGCAAAAATCTATCATAAAGGGGGGTGGATGACAGTGAAATTATCTATCATTTATGTACCTGTCACTCTTTTATGATAGAAAAAAAGTATGTCATTAACGTATGATAGCGTTTAAATGTCATATGTCAGTCATGGAAAAAAATAAATAAATAATTTAATTTTTTGGTGGGACATGTAAATTTTTTTTTTATTTTGAAATTTTGGCTGGAAAATTAATTTTCATATGGACAATTTTGGCGGGTAAAATATTACGTTTGTGATAAAATTTATGATTGATATTTTATGTCATTAATTCTTTTTATGACTTATTTTATGATTAATTTTTTCTATCACAAATTCTAAATTTATACTGAACATAATTATGAATTATTTCATTTAAATTTATGCATTCTTGTATATGAAATTCAATCACAAATTCAATATGAACCAAAAATTAAATTATACATTCTATTAAGTCCAAAAACACTTTGTATTAATAACATCATCTAAAAACACTTTTATCCAACAGTTAACACATCCAAAGTAATTAAGAAGTTGATTCCAGCAAACGTTTCAAATTTTACAAACTAACAAGCCGTCAAATCTTGTAACGCAGAACTCCCATATTCTCAGTAAAATTCCAGTAGATAAACTACCATTCTCAACAAATACCCAGCAAAACTCCCAAGACCAGCAATTTCTCTCAACCTGCATATGCAACACCAATTGAATATACCAAGCACTATCGTTATAAAGAATAAAAACCTACAGTAAAACCCCTAAGTTTTAGATGCAACAGAATCATTACTAATTCAAACTCAATCTGTATGTGCAACACTAATTAATATAGCCAACCCTATATTATAAAGAGTTATCTATTAAAGTAAAACTTTAACTTTTTATACAACTTAAATTAATTCCTTGCCACAATAAAATATATAGTAAATAAAAAAGGTATCTTGTAATATAAATTTCAAGCATAATACATATCACCATGACAATGAAGATAATATGAACTAATGATTGTCTCAATACTTATTTTTCAGCAGAACGTTCCTATAGGAATAGGTAAGCAAGATCATATATGGGAGTTAGGCATGCAAAACATTATGGTTATTTCTATCTGGGCACATATCCTGTGAAAATCATGCACAAATGTTCTAAAACTCTATTATGAATATGACTACACACAAACTATAGCTAAGAGTATAAACACGAAAGTCTCCACAAAATCTATGAAAAGGCCAAAACTCTCCTTCTCAGGCTGCTGCCATTTCTTGCCTGTTGCTAAGAATTAAAAGGAGACTCATTAAACTTTGAAGAAATGGAATGGAAGCCCAATGAAAAGCCCAAATCCTCACTTTCTCCCAAATATACAAAAATATCCTCACGTATTGTCCTCAAATATTCTTTTGTTTCTCTCCAACCACACAACCTAAAAAGTGGCCATAACTAAACTAGCCCATAATATAACGAACTTCCTCTTTCCTTCAAATGCAAAAGGAAATTCCAAAAGCAAGAACCGACGAGAAAATAGCACAAATAAGTACACCAAACATTTATATGAATTAATTATTTTTAAAAAAAGTATATCAAACAGACAATAGAATGCAGTACCATATTCTCCTCATTTCCCCTGCCACCCCAAACCACGCATAGAGAAGCACAACAAATAAATATATTCCCTATACTGGAGATATATATAAGATTTCTCCGAAGGTCATCAGGCTTTAATACAGCCAGAAAGCGGATCTCAATAAAAATTTAATTCAAAATCACTGGTTCTTTTTGGATGATGCAGTTGTCATTAAATATTTTGAAAGTAGCTGTGAAAATATATCTCATTCTGTTATTCTAACCCCAAAAATAAAAATGGAAGAAATGCCTAAATAATAACAAACATTTGTCGGTCGTTCAGTGCACAACAACCTACAATTGAATTTCTTTTTGAGTATGTTGCCATTGTTGAGAGTGTACAAAAGTTTTTCACAGCTTCAGCATTAAACCAAGTAGTATACTACAAAATGAAACTGTAGGATAAACCACGAACGACATCTAATTATAAAATGTTGATGAGTGGAAACTTGATAATATTGATGAATCTGTTAGTACCTATAAACGAGGAATACAAAAACAGGCCTGGTTCACTGCATTATTATTCATTACCCCTCTAATTAATTAAGCTGAAGAAAATATCAGTGGCAGAGAATTCTGTTCTTGGATCCGTTTTCAACAGTTCGCATTGTATATTATATCCTTAAGCAACTTCCGTTTTTCTAAATATTTGGAACTGTTTAAGAACCAATCCAACTAAAATTATTGTTGCAAAAGGAAAAATATTAAGCACATAGCAGAGCGAAAGAATGCATATATGTGAGAATACGTCTCCTTGATATCGAATAGAAAAGGCCAAAGTAAGTTCAATAAAAATAATATTGTATGTTTAGTTGTAAGGTGCTATTTATTACTTTGTTTGAACAAGAAAAAGTTCTAAAAAGACCAATCATTAGCTTCAATAAGCCCATGCTTGGCTCCATATATATTAATAACGATTACAACATACACAATTAATTTTAAATAGTGGTCACAATTAATGGCTAACAAAGTAGTGAAAGGATACCTCTATAGATGATTCGAGTTGATGTTGCAACTTCAGCATTGACATTGTCTTTAAGCCATTTCCTCAGTTCAGCATGGACCTGTCACATATATTTAAAACATGGTCTGAGAAAAATGATTACATCAAAATTCACAGAATATCAACTTTAGAAGCACAACAAAGAGCAATTATGTCAGCAAGTTTTGCTGGCAAAAAGAGATAAAGTAATAATTGAAATAGACTTAAAACATCTATTTACTTGTATTCAATATGTAAACACTGTCATGACCCAACCCAGACCTGGCAAGATATTGTCCGCTTTGGGCCTTAACAAGGCCCGCACGGATTTGTTCTTGGGGCGCTCATACACCCCAAAACGCGTCTTGCCAATTAAGGTGTGGATCACTCCTTATAAACCCAGCATCTCTCCCGTACTTTGCCGATGTGGGATTTGCCTAGGGTGTTACATACACCCCCCCTTGAGGACTCAGCGTCCTCGCTGAGGTTTGCCCCACCATCGCTCAAGAGGACACGCGGAGCCGCTCTGATACCATAATGTCATGACCCAACCCAGACCTGGCAAGATATTGTCCGCTTTGGGCCTTAACAAGGCCCGCACAGATTTGTTCTTGGGGCGCTCATACACCCCAAAACGCGTCTTGCCAATTAAGGTGTGGATCACTCCTTATAAACCCAGCATTTCTCCCGTACTTTGCCGATGTGGGATTTGCCTAGGGTGTTACAAACACAAAGTACAAAATTATTTCTGTGCATGTACCCATCTGAAATGGAAATGACACGGGCAAAATTATTTGTGGGTTTGTACGAATATTTAGGCAGATGTATAAAAGAAAGCATCCACAAGCATGGGAGTCTGAAGATGGATTGGGAAACAAATATAATTCTTTGTTGTATGTATGAATCTATAAGGTGAAAAAATGATGATGACAATCAGAAACAGCTCTACTGTATTATTACTTGTTTCAAAACTTCTAGAGCTATAGACAAATTCTGAAATGCTCTGCCTAGGAAAAAATACACGTGGTGAAAATATATGGAAATGTGCTGACAAAAACACCAAACAAGCTCATAATCAATTCTTGTTAAAAAAAAAAAGGCTCATAATCAATCCAACAATATTTATGTTGATAGCAAGAATAAGGATAGTCATATCATTCTTCTAAGCACGAAGATCATTGTCATTGAAACATCAAATTAAATAAGACATAAACTCAAACTTCCTTCTTGAGCCTAAGCAGGGGTTGCAACCTTTCCAGTACCAATGGCCCAAACTAGCTCATAAGCCAACACAACATTGTCCCAGTTGGATTTTTTTTCTGCAAGAGAACAAATAATTAATTGTTCATGCCGTGTAGAATCTAATATTACAAAATATACAGTCTTTCGCTGACCATAGATAATCATCCTATAAGAAAAGCAAACCTTACGTACGTACCTAAGATCAGAAAAGAAACAATAATGGATGGATGTGGATATATATATATGCATGAAAATAAGAATATTCCTGACATGACAGCAGGGAACGCTACTAAAATAACGTCAGGTGCCACGGCAACCGGGGTATAGTACACCATATAAATACTCAGGTTTAATTTTTATCAATTAAGTTCACAAACACACCACCAAAAAAGCTAAGGTTTCTTCAACCTCAAAACCTTTATTACTGAGAGCTTGCAAGCTCTCTAACCTGAGATAACCCAACTCTAACTTGAGCGTCAGAGTGTGGTCGCCGACCACCCCCGGCTCCACCTCTGACCTCTTTTTTAGTTGTTTCGTAGGTTTAAGATGATTTTCACCAGCCTTCTACACCTGAAGTCAGACCCCCGCCATATCCACCACCTTCTCAATCCTCCTCCACTCCACAAAAAGCCTAAACAACCCACACGCGCCGAACAAGCGAGGCACCCCGCTCCCCAACAAAAATAAATTTATTGTTCTGGGCTTGGTTTTGTGATTTTATCTCGTTAACCCAAAATCAGCCGCCAACATATTGTAAGGAAAGATTAGATATAAAATGGTTGTAAGAAATAATTAACCATTAATTTGAATCTAGACTAAATTAAAACCTAAAATTAAATGTCATGATATCTTTCACGAAAATACAAAGTATATACAAATCAATGTAGGTCTACATTATAAAGTTCAGCATCATTCCGAAAGTTTCAAATACATCTTTATCAAATGATAGCCTGCAATATAAGCAATAATATAGTAAGATGTAGGATAAATTAACACCATATTTACGTATAGGATGAGTTTGGTTGAAGGATCAAAATGCGGGAATGTAATATTCTTTCAAACTTCATCCAAATCCCTTATTGATGCTCTCAAAGAGTATTGGGATTATCTTATCCTGAGCCCACAAGATAATCCCAACTTTATGAAGAAAGTTATCTCACGGGTGGCCTTGGGACTAGTTGAGAATAATTTTAAAAAGCAATTATTTATACTTAATAGTTTCTCAATATTAAAATTATATAAATATGTACTAAGCATAATACAAGTATTATAATAATTAAACATTATAAATAACAAATAAAACAAAAAAGTTATTTATTTATCATGAAAATAAAATATTAAAAAGTAATTATATTTGTTTA
The DNA here is from genome assembly GCF_000493195.1 of Citrus x clementina. NCBI lineage: Eukaryota > Viridiplantae > Streptophyta > Magnoliopsida > Sapindales > Rutaceae > Citrus > Citrus x clementina. Next base: position 9,816,312 of record NW_006262274.1, read on the forward strand.
AATATTTTAGTAACATTATTAATGTAAATTTATTATTAAGTAATTTTTTTGATTAATAGTGTAAATAATTTTCGCTTGTTTTAAACATTAAAATATAATACAATTTTAAATTTAAATATATAATTTTATTATTATAAAAGTAAAGTTTATATCTTTCCATTAAACTTAAAATAATATCTGGTCATTTTTATTATCTTTAACCTAATTTAATGTTAAAATTATATATACATTACAATTTAGTCCAATCTTGTATTACGCCAAACATGAGAGGTCATGAAATATAATCTTATCCTATCACATCTTATTTTAAGTCATATAGCTCAAGTCATATTCAATTATATCTCATCTCATCCTATCCTATCCTATCCACCGCACCAAACAAGCATATATATGTGATTAAGAACTACAAATACTATAGCTCGAAGCATTTCTGTTAGAGTTTCTCCTAAAACATAGATATCCAGAGACAAGCTTTTAGAATGTTTGAAATATAATCACTCAGGGATGTAAGTCGATATAGTTAACGGTACATCAAATCTGTAATTCTAACGCGAGCTAGACTCGAGCCCCTCTCAAATCCAAAAGCTATATAGCTTTCCGAACACATTTACCGAATGACCAACATCAATTTCTTCTGCAACTGATAAAGGACAAATACAACAATATATGATAACTAAAGGAACAAATATAGGAAACTGCTATTGCGTTTTTATGGAATTAAAATGAGGAGAATATTCAAAGGAACCCTTAGTTCTTTAATTTCGGAGGAATTTGGGGATTAAATTGCATGTGTTATATATGCTTCCGTTTTCGTTTCTATTTCAACTAAATTGCACAAGTCAAGTCACATGGCAGCAGATTTACGTGCATCCAGTTTTGGAGTGGCAGAGATAGACCAATTGTACCAAGGCTATTATATTTAATGTACTAATTAATGTTATGGATAATTAGTGAGCAGCCTAACAAATAACTTGTATCACAATTTACAGCTTCAACTGACAAAATAATAAAATTAATGACTCTATGTATAGCTAAAAACTCTAATTCATAATAATAATAAGGGAGTTCAAATAAAACAGCAGCTAATAAAATAGTCTGTCACTACAAATAATATGAAGAAACACCAAGCTTTAGAGTTTGTCATTTATTAATGATTTCTTCGTCAAATTAATCCAGCGAGCTTGTTCAGAGACCCAACTTGTTCAATAGACGAGGAAAATTGCTTGAATTCGAAGAATTTTGACAGAGATAAGAAACCTACAAGGAGGGAGGATTAATAATTAGAAAAGGAATAGTGCAAACTTTTATTCGTGTGTGTGTCTATATATATATATATATATGTATGTATGTATGTATGTATGTATGTATGTATGTATGTGTGTGTGTGTTTGTGTGTGTGTGTGTGTGTATAAACATGTATACATACGGGAGATTTTGAAACAACCTTACAATAGAGTGAACAGAAATAATTATTCCCTTGCAGCCTAGCCGGACACCCACTGCATTTGTTGGTGGTGGATTCTCTAAAATATGTTCCTGGCCTTTGGTTTATATGTAGCACTTTTTCACCATTATGTTGATATGTCTGAAGAGAAAATATATGGAGCACGTTTGTAAGAAAGTGGTCAGATATAAATGTAGTTTCACAAGTCATATGCTCATGCCTGGATACCGAATTTGAACCAAGAACAAAATTGTGTGGCACAGCTCAATTCGGATTAAAATTCGGATGTTCGTGCGTGAGCATTATTATGCAGTTCAGAGTAGTACTTCATTGGCAAATAGCAGAATTTTTAAGAAAATATTCAATGAAGAAGAAATAAAAAAGATTTGAATTCAAGCTTTGACTTATTACTTGGATATGTCCACAGTCAATGAACTCGTGAGCCTCAACGAACCGTACAACGCCGTTTTCGCCATATGTGCGGATCTGAAATATTAAAAATTTACAAAACAAATACATAAGTAAATAAATAAATCATGCAGATAGTATTAAAAATTTATGATGTAATAAATTTAATTCAAATAATATTTATTTATTCATGTGAACCTTTAAGAGGTGATGAGTACTTTCGTGATTGGACAAGCATTTTTCGCATATACTGGTGCAACAATTCAAACAATATATGTTCCTTTGTCTAACTGCCGTTCCGTGATTGCAATTTTGAAAGCTTCTCTCTAGGAAAAGAGTCAAAAGACCTTGGAGCCACTGGGGTTGATTCCCGGCCTGAAAACACGATTGAATACAATTGATGTTATTAACTAATTAAAAAAAGTAACAACGATTTCGAGTCCTAATGAACCAACGAAGTTGGATTCAATATGCTAATCACCCTTTGTACGAGATTATTAAAAGTTCAACGCAACTATATGATAAAAGCTAAATCTTAATTCTAAATCAAAAGGTGAAAATTAAAGAAAAGACCTACCATAATTGTCTATTGATGCTGGAGAGTGTATATTTTTCTTTGAGAGAGAGGGGAGTGTTGGTAAAGAGAATTACACAAGAGTCAAAGAGAATTGAGCTTTTTATATATGTGTGTATCGTATTTGTGTCGTATTGCTGTCCGAAAAATTCTAGCACTGTTTAGTTAATTAATGTAATAGGTTTCGTCAACATAAAAAAAAAAAAAAAAATTAGCACGCGGGAAGATTAATTTCTATTTTAGCAACGATAATAGGAAACGTTTGTGTCTTATTTGGGTTGTGTTTGTGTTTTAATTAACGCAAAAACTATTTTGTTGCCTACTCTAGAGTTAGATCAGGAAACTTAACAAAGAATAAAAGTGGAAAAAATAAATTGTAATGAGTTAATGGGAAACAGAAGGTACATGCGCAAGCTGATTCGGATTAATTTTAATGGGAAACAAAAGATACATCCACAAGTTGATTTGGATTAATTAATTTTCAACATCTGTAATCAATTATAGGGTGAGGTCGCTTGAACCTACTAAATCTCTCTTTAAACGTGAACAAAAATTATATTTATTTTTAAATTTTTAAATTTCAAAATGTTAGAATTACTCTTCATTTTTTTAATAGGTGTATATTTTCTCTCTGCCATAACATCCTGTAAACTAAATTCTCACGTATACTCTAACATGGATATTGATTCTTAATCTTTCTTATTAGATCATGATTGCATTATTAATAAACCCTTACTGCATTTCTTGTATTATTGAAGTAAAAATATCATGGAGCTCAACCATATGCATATCTCCGCTGGGCAATCAAAGTCTTTTTGGCAGGGCTTACAATTCATGTCACTATAATCCATGTTCTTCAATATGGACGAAGGATGCCGAGGTCATTGGAATCATGATTTTCATTTTCAAAGATTTTATGAAAAAAAATTAATGACTTTGATGTCTTGTAAATTTCGTTTGAAGTTTATATTTGGATAGTAAGTTTTGTTTTGTTTTTAATTGTTGATGGCATGTAGAAAATCTGAATTTATCAATTTTTGACAGACAAACATTACCATTCACTTACAACTGAACATTGAGAGAAGAAAAAATGCGAAGCCCTGGGTGCGAAACTGAGGCAAAAAGCGAAAGAGAAAACAGGGTACAATATGTAATTCCATAAAAAAACTTTAATAATAAGAAATTTAAATAAAAAATAGGTGTATAAATAAAATTGGTGGGTTTTAGTACTCTCACCCTTATCATGTGTCTTTTGAAGCGCAAGTGGAATTCATGCTTCTTTTTTTTAACCTTTCCATTCGCTCAGATCCCTTCCATTTCCTTAATTTTGTCTGGATCTTCTTTTTCTTTTGAGAAAAGGGTATAAGAAGGATCTTCTTTGGCAGACACCTCTTGCTCCTCTTTAATTTTCCCTTTCAAAGGCTTTTCTATTTCTACAACTTTTTCATTCATTTATGAGGTTTCTTTCACTTTCAATTTCTTAGTAGAAATGGATGAGGGTATTCTCCCTAAATAGTATATATAAATAAGAGAATACATCTCTAAAGTTTGGGAGAATTGTCACGCAGAACTTAAGGTTAGGCTGGGCAAATAAACCGACCCGACCCGATTCGATCTCATCCGATCCAAATATTTCAAGTTCGGATTGGATGCGGATTGACAGTGAAACCCCATCAAATTGATTTTCAAACCCGATCAGATTATGTTCGGATCGGATCAAACCCAATCCGATCCGAAAATCCGATCGGATTGCAAATAAAAAAAATAAAGAATTACAAAACCCTAATTTATCATTTCTCAACACCACACGAGCACAAGCCACCACCAGCCCACCACTGTCCAAAACTCCAATTCCAAAGGACCAATCTCATCGGCACCAGTCACCACTGTTGAACCGCCATTGTCCGCCGCAAAATTAACCCAGCAAATCGCACCAAGTCATGAGCCTTAGCCTTCGTTTTGATTGCGTCGGCCGCCACCAAGCACAATAGATCCATGGTCGCGCCAGCCACCACCAAGCACACAGTCCGTGGTCGCGCCAAGCAGCCATGTCCGCAACCTCTCTCTACTGCTGAAATGGCATTTTCCGATGAAGCCATTTACAGGTGATGTTAATAATATTGAGTTGTGAAAGTTAACCAATTTTTTTTAGGCTTGGGATTTGTTTTATTGACATGAGGGATGCTGTAAAGTCGTTTGAATTGGTGAAAAGGATGGGAAGTTGAATTGTGATTTTTATTGTTCTCTTAATTTGTTGAAATGATTGTTCAATTTCGTGTGTTCAAATTGAAGATATAAAGTTCTCGTGATTGTAATGAAATTTGCAGCGATTGATTCTAACTTCAGTTATCAAATCCAAGATGTGATTTAAAAAAGAAAATTACAATTCTCTCTGCAACCTAAGCAATACCACCCAAATCCGATCCGATCCGTTCTTAACCCGATTTTTTGATCCGATCCGATCCGAACCGAACATATTCGGATTGGATCACATATTCGGGTTGAGTTCGGATGACATTTTTCTTAATCCGACCAACCCGAAATCCGATCGGGTTGACCCGAACCCGATCCGAATCCGATTTTGCCCACCCCTACCTTAAGGTTTCAACAAGAGATAACAAGATCACTTTTTGACCATAGTACTTGGCTCTATTAATCCCAAAAATTGACTAAATGTTTTATAAAAATAGAAATGCAATATTAAGATAATGGAATAATACATATATTTTAAAATAATTTCAACATTAAAAAATTGTTTAATATTTTAAATCTATTAGACATATTTTATTATATTAAATTAAATTTTATAACAAATAGAAACATTATTGTCTATTAAAATAAGCATATAATAAATTAAATTTTTTAATATTATAAAAAAATAATTTTAATATTATTAATACATGAGACATATTTTATTAATTTTGAAATTTATTTAGCCCAAATATTTATTTAAAATCTTTATGCTAAATACAAATGTATTATTCAAAAAACATAAATATTACATTTTAAAATTATTTTAAATATTAACATTGTCAATATCACTAGTCTACTAGATAGTTTAAATTATTTGTATTATACTTTTTGTACTCATTAAACATTTTAAGCTATTTTTTATTTACTATATTTCAATGAGGTCCCTAAATGATGTAGTAAAAAACTTATGGCATCAATAATGTTTCAACTGTGTACCATTAGATTTAATTAACGGTAAACAATATTTGTATTAAAGAACCCTCCTTTAATTAACCCTCCTTTAAATTTATAATGTGATAACTTTTTTGAATATAAATGTTTCAAAATATATCATCTAATAGTTATCTAACAAAAATCAAATAAATAAGTTGTAATTATAAAACTTATATATGGTGTAACACTAATAAATGACACAACTAAGTACGTATATTTCAGTGAATGTCATAAATTGCATCAATAAGCTCATGGATGAAATTGTTTGTAATCTAAAATTACTAGATCACCCATGTTTTAATAAAAGTTACATTGCATATTAAAATACCCGCTATATACTACTATAGACCATTATATAATTGATCAACAATTATAGATTATTTTTAACACCCATTTAGTACATGATAATTTCATTGCAGGTTAGAACACTATCATCTGATTATTTTTTTCCTAATATACCTCCTTTTCTTTTCATTTTTCTCAAATAAAAATAATTTATTTTTTCCAATTTTTTAAAAGAAAAGGAAAATAAGAAGAGTTTTAATTTTTTTTCTAAATGGAATTGATGAGTGGTACAAAGGACAAGTGCTGTAATCAATGGAGTTTTGGTGAAGAGTAGCCTTCAAATATCATAATTGACGAAGGAAATTATACCCCTAAAATTAGGTTTACGGGATTTTGAACACCTGCACTCACACAGTGTAAAAGCAAGTGTTCGCCAATTAGGCCAAAGAACTATTTACTTTAATTAAGGAGAAAGAAAAATGTTAAATAAACTAAATATTGTAAGATGGTTTCATGGGGTGAGGAAGGAACTTTCTAGATGTCATAACTTGGGCTATAGGTACCCATTTTGGCCATATAATATAATTTCAAAGTTTGCGATGAGATGAACCAAATCTAAGGCCATGTTTATGCCATTCTGCCACATGATCGTGCCAAAATTCTATTTCTTTCCTTTCTATTTTATAATATTAAGTTATTTTTTTGTTTCACTAGTTAATTTCAAGAGTTTTATCTCTTTTTTTTAAATATCAAATTTAGATGCCATTTTTTTTGTTTTTCTTATTTGCAATAGGAGAATTTTACTATAAAATGTGCCTGTTTTGATAAATTTACAATATTTATGGTTAGTATAAATCCGGCCCAACCGTTTTGGGGATATACTATACCATTACGAATCTTGCGACAAGACAAACCAACCCACATTGTCTAGCTAGAAATTTAGTTTCTTTCCTAGTCATTTTACAATTTTAAGTTATTTTCCTATTTTTCTTGTTACTTTTAAGATTTTTATCTTTTTTTTTCTCGATTTTAGATTTGGGCGCCACTTGTTTTGTTTTCCTTATTTAGATTAAGAGAATTATATTATAAACTAATATGTCAGATTTGCCTACTTTGGTAAATTTCCAATAATTAGGGTTAGTGATAATTTTATGAAATGAGACTTATCATGACATTTCTAGACTTAAACTAATATTACTTACAGAGTGAATGATTTGTTTTTATTGCATTTTTAGTTACATTTTTGCATGAGTATCTATTTAAGTTTAATTTTAATAAATTGATTGTGTTTTAGATCACTTTGTGCTCTGAATATGAGTATAATTATAGATGACCAAAAAGCTCAAACTTTATTTATGGGATGCATCAGCAGACTTGCATAAATAACAACAAACTTGTCTGCAGATGAACTAAAAGAAGTCTAAATCAGAGAAAATGTTGTAGCAATTGTTGTAGCAATCCAGAAGCAAATTACAAGCAAGACTACTTGCGTGTTAATTGACAAAGTAGCGACAGGCGACACAAAATGATATGCGATCCAAGGTTTCCAAAAAAGAGACACATGGTCACATGCTTTTGGTTGTCCTAATTCCAAGATATAAAAAGCGTACATGTGAAAGAAACAAGGTGGCCGTCACACAAAGAAAAAACAGAGAGAAAAAGAAAAAGAAGAGAACAAGAGAGAGTTGAGGGTTGCAGCAAGAGATTTTTGAGAAAAAGAAAGAGAGGTCGCAAAAACCTAAGAGATGGACGTCTTATATTAGCATAACTCAATTCCTTATCTTTATTTGCTTGTTTTCATCTCTCTATGAGAATGTATCTGATGGCAAAAACGAGTATTATTACTGTTTTATCGCTATCATGAACTAAACTTTGATGTAGTTGGGTGAAAGCAAGGTTAATGATTATTTGACTTATATATGTGTGTTGCTGCTGCATCATTTTGTCTTAACTTTACTTATTGCAAATCTCTATTTCAGTTGACCACCCATTTAATGGATACTAGCTAAGGAGAAGCCTAAAAATGATCTGACTGAGTGGAACAAATTAAGACAATACATGGTTTTAGTTTGAGTTTCCCAAGTTGAGTTAATCTCGATTTGAATATGGTCATACTTAATCTAAGATTAGTGAAGAACCAGACATAGAGATTTACCTTGTAGAGTAATTGAATTTTAGAACATATAATACTATGTCTAATGTTAGCACAGCAATTGGTCACTGTTACGTTGCATATAGATATAAGATATCCAACATGCGACAACTGAGGATGCATGAGGGATTCTGTCCAGTGCTTTAACATGTGTTATAGCAACAATACTGTAATTGAAAAACAATCAATAGATTGAATTGAATGAGTTTAAGCACTCAACTATTTCTTTTATATTGAGTATATCTTTGTGTTTACCATGAGATTTTTTCCTTATTGCATTCTGTTTATTTTATTTTTAATTTTGTTAGGTCATTAATTTCATTCATGATTTTATTTTAATTAGATTGAATTTGTACTGTTAAGATTGTTGTAGCAAGTACTATAATATTAATCCTTATAGAGACAATCTGGATACTCATTATTATATCACTTGTTGTGTACACTTACACATTGACACCTATAGCAATACATATCAATAAATTTTTGACATTGTTTCCAAGAATTGAATGCTTATTGTGATTTGTGAAGTCAATTTTAGTCGGTGCCAATTTTAGTTTTTTTTTATAATTTGTTTACTGTGTTGACAGAAGTGCTCTAGCAACCCTTGTATGCGTAGGTACAAATCTGTTGAATTCTAGTTTGATTTAGAAATTTAAAGAACTGCAAGGAGATTGAGAAAAGATCATAGAAATTTAAGATATGTTGCAGACATAGATGATTTGTAAGATATAAGGAACTTGAAACCTCGATGAGAAATAGAACCCGTCAATGCACATGGAGGTAAAGAAGGTTAAAATGGACAAAATATTTATGGGCAACTAGAGAACAATAATATTATCTACATGGCAGATGATAGAGATAGAGCCATTAGAGATTATGCCTTGTTGGCCCCTCAAGCCATAAATCCTGGAATAGTTAGACCTAAATTGCAAGTTGCTAATTTTGAGCGTAAACTAGTGATGTTTATATACTTCAAACAATGTGGCAATTCAATCGACTGCCATCAGAAGATCCTCGCCTTCACTTTAAACTATTTCTGGAAGTAAGTGATGCTTTCAAGATTGCTAGAGTATCGCAGAAAGCATTAAGATTCATACTCTTCCCATTTTCTCTAAGGGATCGAACAAGAGTATGGTTGAACTCTCTACCGCCTGATTTCATTATTATATGGAATGACTTGGCGGACAAATTTTTAATAAAGTACTTCCCACCTGGCATGAATGCAAAATTGAGAAATGAGATCACAAATTTTTCCATCAACTTGAAGATGAAAGTTTGTATGATGCATGAGAAAGATTCATGGAGTTACTCAAGAGATGTCCTCATAATGATATTCCTTATTATATACAGTTAGAAACTTTCTACAATAGTCTCAACCCAAGTACTTAGATTGATAATGGATGCTTCGGTAAATGGGACCTTGTTATTTAAGTCTTATAATGAGGCTTATGAAATTTTGGAAAGAATAGCTAATAGCAACCATCATTGGGCAGGAGTCCACAATGTAGATGCCTTGACAGTATTATCAACTCAAGTAACCTCATTATCAAATATAGTGAAGACTATAATTACTACTTCAGCAACTTTAACCAAATTACTGAGGTATCTTGTGTTTATTACAGAGAGGGCATTTATTCGACAATGGTCTTGGAAATCCTGCTTCAGTCAACTATGTGGGCATCTACAATAGACAGAACTACAATAATCCTTATTCAAACACTTAAAACATTGGATAGAGACATCACCAAAACTTCTCATAGAGCAATCATAATCAACATACTGTCGTACCCAGTGGACAAAACATGCCTGCTCAACCACCTAGATTTCACCAGTAAAATCAGGGGATGGAGAATGGAGCGGTTGTCCAAAGCCAAGTTGTATCCTTAAGAAACTTAAAAAATCAGATTGGACAGCTTACCACAGCACTAAGCAACAAACCTCAGGGCATTTTACCTAGCAATACAGAGGATCCAAGAAGAAAAGGAAAAGAACATTGCAAAGTGATTAATTTAAGATTTAGAAAAGATGTTCATATTCCAATTAGTATACTAAAAAGAAGAGTTAACCCATTGTAACCCAAGAAGAAACTCAAGTTAAAACGGAGCCACAACCTCCTACTTTCCAGCACATTAGTGTAAATAGCCAAGCTACAACATCGGTAAAAAATGATGCTCCAGCATGTGTTGGTGAGGATGCTACAACACCACCCACATTAGTCCAAAACATGGCAAAAGAGAAGCAATCTGTACAACCTGCTATAGCACAACAGTTTAGACACCCGCCATATTTTTCTCACAGAATCTAGAAACAAAAACAAGATAATTAATTCAATAAATTCTTAGAAGTGTTCAAGCAGCTACATATCAATATTCCTTTTGTGGAAACCTTAAAACAAATGCCAAATTATGTGAAGTTCTTGAAGGATATTTTGGCAAGGAAAAGAATGCTTAGAGAGTTTGAAACAGTTGCTTTAATACAAGAATGCAGCTATATGCTTCATAACGAGATACCTCAGAAGTTGAAGGATTCAGGAAGCTTTACAATCCCATGCTCTATATGAACTAAATACAATGACAAGGCGTTTTATGATTTGGAAGTTAGCATCAATCCCATACCTCTATTAGTGTTCAAGCAATTGGGAGTTGGAGAAGTTAAATTAACAACAATGACTTTACAACCTGTTGACATATCTCATGCCTATTCAGAAGGCTAGAGAAATCTAGCTGAACCACGTTAAGATTCTTTTGTTCTCTGATTCATTTACTTCTGTTTTGATTCTTAATTCCAATCAGTTAATTATCTAGTTCATAGGTTCATCTTAGTCGCAGCTTTTCAGTCATCAATCTTGCAGCATCTTGATTAGTTGGTTGGTGATCTTGGGGAAGAATCTAAGGTTGCTTAGTCTGTTCATAGCTCCTTAGTCTCTACATTCCCTTTTGTATATAGAAGTATTATTCCAAGTAAAATAAGGAGAACGTTCAACGGATCCTTTAATGCTTTAATTTCGGAGACTAGGGATTTGGAATTTTAATTGCTCGTGTCCTTCTTTTTTTCTTTTATATTTCAAATTAATTGTACAACTCAAGTCATTTGGCAGCAGATTTACTTGCAACCAGCAAAAGAATCATTCCAGTGTTTTGGAGTGACGAAGATAGGCCAACATTTATCCATCAAAACTGTACTAATTAATAATATGTACTAATTGGTGATCAGCCTAACAAATAACTTGTATGACAACTTACAGCTTCAACTGACAAGATAATAAAATTAATGATTCTATTTGTAGCTAAAATCTATGCACAATAAGAGATATTAATGATAGGACTTTCAAAAATAAAAATTCTAATTCATAATAATAATAAGGAACTTCAAATAAAACATAAATTAATAAAATAGTCTGTCACTGCAAATAATTTGAAAAAACTCCGAGCTTCAGAGTTTTCTTTGTCATTTATTAATTATTTCTTCGTCAAATTAAACCAGCGAGCTTCTTCAAAGACCCAACTTGTTCAATAGACGAGGAAAATTGCTTGAATTCCATGAATTTTGACAGAGATAAGAAACCTAAGAGGAGGGACGATTAATAATTAGAAAAAGAATAATGTAAACTTTTATATATGTATACATAGATGTATAATTGATACTAAGCGATTAAAAAAATTTACCCGGTAATATGTATATATATATACATATACACGCACACATATATACATATATACAAATTATAAGGAGATTTTGAATGAACCTTGCAATAGAGTGAACAGAAATAATTATTCCCTTGCAGCCTATCTGAACAGCCGTTGCATTTATTGGAGGTGGATTCTCTAAAATATGCTTCTGGCCTTTGGTTTATATGTAGCACTTTTTCACCATCTTGTTGGCAAGAAAGTGGGCAGATATAAATGTGGTTTCATCAGTCATACGCTCATGTGTGGATACCGAACTTGAGCTAAGATCAAAATTGTATGCCATAGTCCAATTCGGATTTTGCAAAATTCGGATGTTTGTACATGAGCATTATTATGTAGTTCAGAATAGTACTTCGTTGGCAAATACCAGAATTTTTGAAGAAAATATTCAATGAAGAAGAAATAAATAAGATTACAATCAATAAACTCGTCAGCGTCAACCAACCGTACAACGCTCTTTCGGCCAGATGTGCGGATCTGAAATATTAAAGATTTACAAAACAAATGCATAAGTAAATAAATCATGCAGATGGTTTTAAAAATTTCATGATGTAATAAATTTAATTCAATTAATATTTATTTATTCATGTGAACCTTTAAGAGGTGATGAGTACTTTCGGGATCTGTGTGTGTGTGTGTGTAACGTACTCACAACAATAAAAACTCTTTTCATTAGGTGTATCAAATATGGGGACTTTAGAAAAAATAATAATAATAGTAATAGTAATAGTAATAATGTTGTAATACAATAAATGATAAATTAATAACCTTAATTAAATAATAAAATTCTCTGATCCCAACTTGTGCCTATTTGAAAAATTACTAATTTAGATAAAAGCATAAGATAATAACTTTTTATTCTAAAGCAACAAAAAGAAATACATAGATAATTCATGATTCAGACCAATGCTTCGTATTCTCTTCATTAATTCTTTTGGTTAATCTATTTGTGTTTCATAGTCATAAACTTGTAATTTTTTTTCTAGCCCCAAGGGCTTCATTGTTATGTAGTTTTTACATAATTTTATTTGATTGGTTACCCAAGTTTAAATCTTGAGAAGATATAAAAATCATCATTTTACCCATCTAAAATCGAAACTTATATACATAGATAAATTAAAAGAAAAAACTTGTTCAGTGCTAAAATGAGTTTTCCCCATATAACTTTTCCATGGAGGGATTTACCTTAATGACAATGTGAAAACATAAGAATTTGATTGATAAGAGAAACAAAGCTTCTCAATAATGAATGTTTTATTGAAAAAGTTTGAATTAATAAAATTAGGGTTTTGCGCCCCTAACATAGTAGCCCTAAACATCACAAATTTACGAAAATAGACAAATATAAAATATTATTTTATATTAATATTCTTCTATTCTAAATAAGAAAAATAAATAAATGGAACCCAAATTTGATTTCTAAAAAAATAAAATCCAAAAAAAGAGAAATAGGAAATATCTTAAAACTAAAAAAAGACCAAGAAAAAATAGAATTTTTAGCTTGAGCACGGACCAAAAGGGTGCAATCTATTTTGGGCTTTGTTTGTCTAGTCACAAACTTCGAAACAGTATATTATATGCCCAAAACAAACACTTGTAACTCACGTTATGACCTCTAGAATGTACCCTACTCATCTCATGCAACCATCTTACATCGTTTTGCCAACCAAGTACCCATACTTTGGATCATCGTCTTCAGTTTCTAAGACAAAGTTGTACACTTAACTTGAATGGTTTAATTTTATGATGCTAATTAGGGTGGGTGCTTTGATCAAACTCGATAAAGTACAAACACAAACCAAAAATGTGCAATCTATTTTGGGTTTTGTTTGTTTAGTCACAAATTTTGAAACAATATATTATATGCCCAAATCGAACATCGGTAGCCTAAGTTATGACCTCCGGAAGGTACCTTATTCATCTCACGCAACCATCCTAACTCACTTAGCCAACCAAGTAGACATACTTTGGACCATGGTCTTCGGTTTCTAAGTTCAAGTTGTACACTTAACTTGAATGGTTTAATTTTGTGATGCTGATTGGGGCCCCTTTTTTTTTATCAGACTTGATGAAGTACTACGGGATTTTGTATCTTTCTCAATGCAAATCGTATCTCATGGTGTTCTAAGAAGCGGCCCACTGTACGAAGTGTTGATCACTTGCTTTCACAACAGTTGAGCTCACATGGCTAACCTTCCTATTCTTCGTGTTTTGTGATAATATAAGTGCGTTACACACATATGACAGTAAATCCAGTCTTGCATGCGCGATCTAAACATAATGAGATGGACTATCATTTTCGTATAAGGTTAGCCATGTTGATATTTTGATAAGAGATTTAAGGAACTCCTACCGCATTCAAGATGCACTGTTTTGGATTTCCTCAATGAAGATTCATATAACCTCTTTGTTTGCTTTTCTTTTTGTTTTCTTTATATCCTTGTGGGTCTTTTGATGGAATAACTCTCACCACTTATTCATCTTTTTATTTTTGAATTTAACAAAGCTTAGGGTTTACAGGATCCAATTTTTAGTAATTAAGTCAAACCACATAATTGACCAAAGATTGATAACTCAAATAAATACTCATTACTAATAATAATAAGTTCTGAAAACCCAATAAAAAAAAAAGCGCGCTTCACTAGAAATTTAAATGTCTAATGAAGAGAAAAAAAAACAATTGAAGAATTTGATGACGCGTGCAGTGCAAGCTATGGCAGATTCACTCTGTTCAAAAGCCATTTGGCGTTGCGATAATTGGATGGAACTGACATGATATGAACCTATAATTAAAGACAGATAAATATTAGAGTTAGAATAAAATAATTTAACTAAAATGAAATTAATTACTTAATTAACTAACCTTGCAATCGATTGAACAAAAAGGAATTATGATGTTCAAGCGTTGCATCGCAGCCGTCACGTTCACAATTATTGCCTCCATAACTTGTCTGTGGCCTTTGCTTAATAAATAACACTTGGGCACCGTTATGGACGCGTGGCTAAAGAGTAACATAGATTTAGAACGCATAAATGTATAAAGCGAGGAAAGTGAGAAAAAAAGTAATATATATATATTCTCAGCTCCAGTCCTGTTTTACTTTTGCTGCTTCTCTGAGAAAGAACTCTAAAGCAAACAAACTAACACACACACACACACTCTCACACACAACAATAAAAACAAAAAAAACTAACTTCAAATGCACGAAGATTGATTGCAGAAGGTGAAGAAACAAATTAACACACACAAAAGAAACAAACTAACACAACCTTTCAGTTCTAGTCTTCCTTTAATTATACATCCCTAATATTTCATATTTGCTTGCACTGTATGCTTGCCCATATAATGTCTCCGCGGCACTTCCCAAATCAGTGAAGTCACACCACTTAATCAAAATTAACAATATAACATCTTCTCCAAATTCAAACAATGGGCTATGTGGCAAAGAAAATCAAACAATTTCTTAATTGTGATGACCAATTACTAACCAAAAATGGCAACATAATGAAAATCAAAGCTCATGAGGAAGACCCAATCAATTTCTAGTGCAGATCGAATCAAGTTCTTCTCACAAACAAACAGCTTTCTCCCCGAAAGCATGTATTCTAGAATCAAATACAGAAACTAAGCATTTACCTTGCAGATAGTTCGCTGAAAGGACCAAAATCTTTAATAGGGAGAGTCCAGATACAGTAGCGATGAATCTCAGTTTCTAGGATTTAGTTCGCAATCCAAACAATTGCTTCAATGACAATTTGAACGCTGGTAGTTTGAACAAGGGTAAGGAACGGTCCGCCGGCTGGTGTTTGGGTAATGTATGTAGTGGCTAATTGATTAAGAGTGATGATGAGTATCTAGGCTAGGGTTGAGTGGTGTGAGTGAGAGTGATGATGTCGATCAGTAGAGAGTATTGGGAGACTTGGAAAATTTATGTTTTTGTTAACACACTTTCTTAAACGCAGCGTTTCGTTCGTTTATTTTTTTTAAATCAATTATCTAAACGCCGCGTTTGGATTATAAAAAATTAAAATATTACTTTTAAATTTGGTCAAACACGGTCAATATTAAAATTCTATCACAATGTTTGTGACTGAATTTATTTCCATCACATGCATATCATAAACTATTGATAGATAAATATTCTATCACAAGTAGGGATAGCAAAATAACCCGGACCCGGACGAATCCAGATAATCTGGATCGGGTTGAACCGGTACCAAAGTTTAGAAAAATTTAGTTCCGGAATGAATTTTAATAACCCGGATAGATTCGGGTCCGGATCCAGGTTTGGGGTAACCCATAAATTCGGAACCCGGACCCGAATATCTTTTTTATATTATTTTTAATTAAATTTATTAGTTAATATAAATACAAACTTAAAAAAGAAAACCATAATTCTATCAGCTCTCACTCACAGTCACAGACACAGACACAAACACATTGAAGTTGTGCCGCCTGCCGCAGGCAAAGTGCCAAAGTCAAACAACCATCGGCTGGGCTGGGTTCGCCACCGTGACAAGGTCGGGTTCGCCACCGTCACAAGCTTGGGTTCCCCACCGTCGCAATTCGTTTGGTTCACCACCGTCGAAGGCTTGCAACTCGTCAGCTCCTTTATTGCTTGGAAATGAGTATGAAGATCCTATTTCAGCATGCACTTTGCAAAGTTGAGAGCTGATTAATTATGAGCTTTATGGGCTTTCTTAGAAAGAATTAACATGGCGTGTTTGGGTTAAAATGGCTAAGAATTCTTTCATAGTTTTGAGTTTGATTTGCTTTATTCCAACAATCTTTTTTAATGTAAGAGATGGACAAAAGGAATCAGGTAAAGCATTTCCAAGAATGTAACTTAAGATATAATATTGATGGAAGAGTTGGGAGTTTGATGAGTGAGATTTATTATTTGTTTATGTTTCTTCTTTTTGATATCATTGAAAGTTATGCTTAGTTATATATGCTCTTTCAGCGGTGTGATTAGAAATTTAGAATTCATTTGGATTTTAATTTTATTTTTACATAACAAATTCTTAGAGGTCTAATGGTTATTTTGTGTGTTCTAAGGCCCCGGTCTATTGTGCACACTACTACAAAATTGGTCTTTAATGACGGTTTTAAAAGACATAAGATGACGGTTTTAAAACCGTCATCTTAGGCAGCGACATTAAAGGGGGTATATTTTTTATGACGGTTCAAAAACCGTCATTAAATGACCACTTATAATGACGGTTATTTTAAAAAACCGTCATTATATGCCATGGATACATAATATTTAATGACGGTTTTTTCCTAACAACCGTCATTAAATGTGTATTTATAATGACGGTTATTTTACTAAACAGTCATTATTTGTTATTTATACTAGATATTTAATGACCGTTTTTAGGAAAGAACCGTCATTAAAAATAAACATTTAATAACGGTTTTTAGGAAAAACCGTCATTACATGTACTTTTTAATGACGGTTTTTAAGAAAAAACCGTCATTAAAAATGAACATTTAATGTCGGTTTTTTCCTAAAAACCGTCATTAAATGTTTATTTTTAAAATTTTTTTATGATGATTTTTTTAAATACTTGTCATTAAATTACTATTTTTACATGACGGTTTTATATAAAACAGTCATCTTATATCATGTTTTGCTACTTTTTATGACTATTTATCAATTTATAACGATGGCTTTTATAGAACCGTCATATTTGATGTTATCTAAAAAAAAAATTATTACAAGCATGCTTTAATTGTAATTTTCTATTTAACAAATATATTTTTACAATTACGTTTTTACAAACTATATCATATACAAAATATTGCTTTACAAAAATCTTAGATGTATAATCCTTCATACATCCTCAACAAAATGTAATACATTGAAATTCTTACAAATACTCTTCCAATATAACAAAATCAACTACTAACTAAGAAAATTCTCATGCTCTTTTGTAGAGAACTTTGACAATCCTTCATCTTCAACAAAATACTAGCTCTTCCACATGTAATCTAGCTACCACATCTAAATTCTCATCAAGTCTTCATATGTAATATTTTCAAAAAAATTATGCAGCTGCAAGGGACCTACAACATTATTTACAAAGAAAGAAAAAATAAATATATCAAGCTCATTTATTACAAGTTGTAGTTTAATCATGATAAGTTGTAGTATCTAGTACTATTAGAGACTGACCTTGAATTATCAATCAATTAATTTTCATATGTAGCAACAAGTTGCCATGTATACCTAGCCCACTCGCATCTCACCTCGTCAATCTCCCTTTGAGTGTAGCTTTGTATCTTAACAAACTATAAAGTGAAAAATATATAAATTTTTTTGTGGGGAAAATAAATAAATATTTGATAACAAATTGCCAATACCTTTTCTGGAATAGAGACATTAGTATTAGCCACAATATCCCACATATATTTCATCACATAATATCCACAATGCTCAACATATTTGGGTTGACGAGGACACTACAAAAGAGAAAGTAATAGATTTAAGTTACACAATGATCAAATTCATGCAATAATAAATTATAAATCTCATATACAAAATATTATGAATTTGAATTTAAGACTAATGTTCCTTACTTTCATTGGTTTCCATATGCAATGCTTCCGATTAATTTTTCCATGTGCCGTGCTAAACATTCTCAATGAACTTAATTTCAAAAATTACAAAGCATATATTAAAAAATAATATAAAGAAAATACAAGCTAAAAAGTACAATTTTTTAACATACCTATTAATAAGCTCTTTCAAGTTTTGACGCGGATCATGACCAATTGAATCAAAAAAATAACATTGGCCTTCATATGAATCAATAACAGTCAACATCCAATGTGCTCTGCGTGCAATATACTTATCATTGTAAAATTCCAAATATCATAACAATCTTATTCACTTTGAATGTATAACTTACGATTCATTATATGGAAAAATGATAAGTTGCGTTGGATCGATCGATTCCATTATATCTCCAAGCTTTTTGGCCTTTTCCTCACTGTCATGGGCACTCCCATTTGCAAAAAATTCTGGATCAACAAACTTGAACCTTTTTTCCAAATTGCATCTCTTTATATTCTCAAATAGCAGCCTGTGCAAGACATAATACAGAAATAATATACACTCTTACATCTATACATAGCAATATTAGAAATTTGGAATAACACATCACCTCATATACAATTTTATGACACTAACTGATATTTGTTCCATTCTACAAAATTGTAGAATATCATCCCTACCAAGAAACATCATTTCAGTTGTAGAAGCAAACATATTTGGATCAAAATTGATTATAATGGATCCGGAGGGGTGCATCACATTCTTAGCAAATGAAAAAAGACTTTTCACAATTGGAGGCATACTCGAACTTGCTACATCTTGAGAAACAAACTTTGATACCTAATATTAAAAAAAAATCAATTAAACACAAAATAATAATCTACTTATTTGAATATATGGCATAATGAAATAATTTACCTCGTTGTTACTTGTAATAACAAATTGTTTAGGCCAAGCCACGATAGATCCAATAGCATGGCTTACAAGTATAAGTTCATCACGAACCGGTCGAGGTAAGATAGCATTTTTTTGGAATGCAACATCAATAGACACACGTACATCAGTAGATGCAAGTGGTATGCCATGCACGGTTGCATTTGGTTCATTATCCATAAACACCGTTCCTTGAGCCACTATGTTAAGGTCATCGCCTAATGCCAACTTACAAAAAGTCCCCTGTAATAAAAGGTAATAAACCAACAAATAAATTATTGAATAACTTAATCTTTCATAAAACAGCTGCAAAAAATAGACAACATTGTAGTAAAATAAAGTTATGTTAATATAACTATTGTTACTTATACGTTGTCACAAAAAGTAAGGATTTTGCTTTTGTTTTGCACGCAAAATAACATAACGTTTAGTACAAAACAGCAGCCAAAATAGCAATAGAATGGTGTTGTTTTTTACTGCTCTTTTGTAAAAAGCAACATTACTCAAAGTATAAAACAACAACAAAAATAACAGTAAAATAAAGGTATATTTTTTGTTGTTTTGAAAAAAAACAGCAGCATGATTTTTACTACAAGAAACCAGTAAAATAAAGTTGCTTTTGTTGTTGTTTTACAGCAAAACGACATGATTTTTACTACAAAATGGTAGTAAGAACAACAATAAAATAAACAACTATTTTTGCTACTCCAGACCAACAGTAAGAGCAGTAGTAATATAAAGCTATTTTTGCTGCTGTTTTACAAAAAGTAGCTTGATTTTCACTACGAAATAACAACAAAATAGCAGTAACATAAAGATATCTTCCACTGATGTTTCGCAGAAAAACAACATTATTTTTCTCTTGACAAAACAGCTGCAGAAATGACAATAAAATAAACTATTTTTACTATTGTATCTCCTGTAAAGTTTACTGTAAAAATATTAAAAAATAATAAACAGTAAAATGTACCTTTGATAACCTTGCAATTGGTGTGGATTGGTCCTTTGCGACAGGCCTACTCTGATCTTGTCTTTCGCCTAGATCTGAACAACTATCTCGGTCAGATTGTAGTCGATTTGGTGGAAATTGAGAATCATTGAATTCCTTCATGAATTCCTTTCTAAATTCTATCATTCTCTGCATGACAATCTTATCCACTTTCTCTTCGACAATATTCTCTATATCAATTGCTATAGATTTACGTTTCGCCCTTCCAAACTATGATGTTATCGTCACTCCATCACCAATAGCTTGTACTCGACCTGGATGTTCTGGTTTCTCCAAAGCCATAGTGAGAATATCCTCACCCGGTTGAAATGAAATTTCTCCATCAGCAACTTGTTTCTTTAAATCAGTCTACAAAGACAAAAAATTCAGGGGGATAAGATTATATTTACCATAATCTTATGAGTCAAATACTATGTAAAAAATATAAACTTACTATTTTCTCAGCCTTTTCTTTAACATCCTCACTTCTAAATTCACCATTCTTTGTTTTTCGAGCTTCAACCCATAAGTCTTCTCGTGGTACGGGAGCATAAACACCAGTTGCTCGTTGCTACAATAAATTATGTTGTTAGTTAGTTCACTTAATGCAACAAAGTTGGAATAAGAAATAAGGAAAGTAAGAATATTTAAAAAGTAAATTACAATTCGTTCTTCTAAGCCAACATATCCTCCTCTAGAAAGACCATGATTTAGAGTGACTTTGTTACGCCGTTCTGTCTGAGATTCACTAAGATTCTGCATTATCAAGTTAACCAAAAAACATCATACATTAAGAACAAAAGTTATGATACAATAAAGTAGTTATATGAAAATATGACACATAATAGTATTTCATAACCTTAAACTCTACTGATTTCTTGGACTCAACAAATTGGTTCCAATCTTCTTGAGGAATTGAACCCCATTCTTGGCCGGTTGGGGGATGTCTCAAGAGTTCAGGTTCATCTATATGCTCTTTTACATATGCTGTGAGCTTATACTTAAATGTCTTCCAAGTCTTGTTAAATTTCAGCATAATGAATCTTTTTCTATCTTCCCCAACATCAAATTTTGCCTTCATGAAAATGATCATAATTAATAAATTAGAAATTTAATTATTAAATTAGTAATTTCTGAATTATTTATGAAAAAAATTATAAATGTTAGCATATGTACCGTAACACATGCCCATAACTTGTTTTTAACTTCTATTGGTACTTTTTTCCAAGTTGTATACATAATCGGAACCAAAGATCGAGACCAAACCCCAACCATACTACTCAATTTTGGTCGCATCTTACCTATTGGTTGTCCTTTGTAGTTAAAGTTAACATGGAACTTCTTCCCATTGCTTGTACCCTTTACAATTTTAGGCATCATGGTTGGACCTCTTTTCTTCCTCTCATTCGTTCCTAAAGCATGCGCATCATCATCTTGAGGAATATTTGAAGAATCCATTTAAGCCTGTAACTTAAACATGATTAGTAAACCATAAAAGAAATAATCAAGAAAATGATTTCACAAAAAAATAATATGAACAAAATATCATAAAGTTTTCTTTATAACTAAGTGCTCACAATCATATTTAAAATAGGCTAAATTAGGCTCTTCTTTTCTATCAAATGAGAGGCAATCTGCTACTCAAAGCTTGTTGGTTCATAAAATGGTCATATAAGCCATCTTCATCGACATCATCCTTTGCAATATTTATAGAAGGCTCTAAAACAATTGACCATCTAGGATCAAGTTGGTCTTCAACATAGAACACATGTTTTGCTTGCGATGCTAGAATGAATGGATCATTTTTATGCCCTGTTCTTTGAAGATCAACTAGAGTAAACCCAAACTTATCTACTTTGATACCATTGCTACTTTTAACCCAATCACATCGAAACACTGGAATTCTAAATTGATGGTAGTCCAGCTCCCATATCTCTTCAATAATGCCATAGAAAGTCATATCCGAATAGACTGGATTATTAGCTTTAGCACTTGAGATTTGTAAAGCCTTGGCCATTAAAGTGACCCCACTATTTTGAACAACTCGTGCATCATCCAATTCCTTTGTGTAAAATCAGCAATCATTTATGACATATCCAGAATACTTTATTACTTCTAAACGAGGCCCTTGTGCTATCCACCTCAGTGATTCGGAAATGCCGTGACTTGAACTATTCAATTGTTGTTCAACCTTGGTGCAATAAAAGAACATATACTATCAAAATTAACCAAACAAAGAAAAAACAAACATAATGGAAATCTTAATTCATTAATCAATAAGTAATTACCTTAAGGCGCAACTAGCCAATAAATGTTTTACTATGCTCATCGTGCAACAATTTTTCTCTTTTAGACTTTATGGGGTGTAACTCCTTCAAATATTCAAAGTGCTCACTAATATAATAGTTTAGACATATTACTTCATTTTAGAAGAATAAAATAAAATAAATGATAGTAATTGAAAACATAATACAAAACACTTACTCGATATAAGGTTGAACATCATTTGTGTTTGCTAGAACATAAAGATGTGCTTGCTGCCATTGGTGAAAAGGCACAGTCTCAAGTTTACCTCTTAAAAGAGGATAGCCCATATCTGAATAGTCATATGTAGCATTTTTTCTAGATGGAAGTCCAACTGCATCTACACCAGATAAATACTCTGAGCAAAACTCAACAGCTTCTTCAGCAATGTATGCTTCAGCTATACAACCCTCTGGTCTATTACGGTTCCTGACATACCCCTTTAACTTTTTCATGTCTCTTTTGAATGGGTACATCCATCGTAAATAAACCGGCCCACAAAGTTTAACTTCTCGAACAAGATGTACCATCAAATGAACCATGACATCAAAAAAGGCTGGAAGAAAATACATCTCAAGCGAGCATACCGTTTCGACTACATCAGCTTGTAGTTGATCAAGTGCAGCCACATTTACAACCTTACTGCACAATGAATTGAAAAAAAAACACACTCTCATTATAACTTTTTTAACCTGATCTGGTAGCAATGCCTTTATAGCCACGGGCAATAACTGTTGCATCAGAACATGACAATCATGAGACTTCATACCATACAACTTTAGATCTTGCATTGACACACGATTTCTTATATTTGAAGAGTAACCATCAGGGGCCTTTATCTCAGATAATGTTTTACAAAATCTAATTTTCTCTTATTTACTTAATGAAAAAGATGCTGCAGGTAACTTAGTTCTCCCATTTTCAGTTATAGGCTCCAATTCAGTCCGCATATTCAATGGTTTAAGATCCATACGAGCTGCAAGTCCATCTTTTGTTTTTCCTTCTATCCCAAGCAATGTACCGACAATACTCTCACATACATTCTTCTCAATATGCATAACATCAAGCACATGTCGAACATAAAGATACTTCCAGTATTCAAGGTCAAAAAATATAGACTTTTTCTTCCAATAACTTTGTGAAACTGGACATTTTCCATTTTGCTTTCCCCATGTAACATTCAACCTATCCATTTTTGCTAGAACTTCCTCTCCATTTAATGGTTCGGGTGCTATTTTATATTTGGGAAGACCATTAAATTCTTTTACCATATCACGATACGGGTGTGATCGTGATAAAAATCTTCTATGCCTCATGAAAGAAATCTTTTTACTATGCTGTAATCGAATAGAACGTGTTTTTTCTCCACATATCAGACAAGCTTTATAGCCCTTTACAGTACAACCAGCTAAGTTTCCATAAGCCGAAAAATCACTAATTGTCCATAAAAGAATAGCTTTTAAGTTGAAAGATTGTTGTCGGTATGCATCATAAACATCAACTCCCACCTCCCATAACAATCTCAGATCATCGATCAATGGTGCTAAGTACACATCAATATCATTGCCGGGTTGCTTAGGACCCGATATCAACAAGGTTAACATCATAAACTTTCTTTTCACGCATAGCCACGGTGGAAGATTATAAGTCACTAGTATAACTGGCCAACAACTATACCTGCTACTTAAGGAACTATGTGGATTAATCCCATCCGCAGAAAGAGCAAGTCTCAGGTTTCTTGGTTCAGATGCAAAAGCAGGCCATGTGTAGTCTATGAGCTTCCATGATGGAGTATCGGCTGGATGACGTAGATAACCATCAACTTGACTTTGTTCTGCATGCCACGTTAAATTTTTAGATGTTTCCTTGATGCTGAACATTCTTGTAAACCTAGGAATTGGTGGAAAATACCATAAAACTTTTGCAGGCACACCCGATTTTAGCTTTTCCGAGTTCTTTATTACCTTCCACCTAGACAATCCACAAGTAGGGCAAGAAGTCAAAACTTTGTAATCCTTCCAATACAGTATACAGTCATTTGGGCAGGCATGAATCTTCTCATATTCCATTCCCAATGCATTCAATGTTTTTTTTGCCTCATACATAGATGTCGGGATTTCATTTTGGTCTGGAAGCATCTCTCCTAGTAATTTAAGTAGCTCAGAGAAACTTTTATCTGACCATCCGCTCTTCACTTTCAAGTTGTATAGTTTTACTAAAGCCGATAACTTTTTAAAGTTGTTGCAGCCTGGATATAGTGGTTTTTCAGCATCCTCAAGCAATTTTGGGAATGCATCAGGATTACTTTCAAAATTATCATGTGCCCCTTGAACTAGCTCAATAGTATTATCAACATGATCATAATCAACTTCTCTTATAAGCTGTGCATTTCTACTAGTAGAAGGCCCTCTAACAAGTTCTTCCCCATGTAGAAACCAATTTGTATAACTTTGATCGATTCCAAAGATAATCAAGTGAGTTTCTATCTCTGAAAGATTCTGGTATTTCACATTCCCACACTTCAAGCAAGGCCAACGCATATGATTTGGATTTGTTGTGTGACGAACGGCAAAATTCAAAAAGCTTTTAACACCGACTCTATATTCTTTGGATCTTCTATCCAATGAAATCAAAGACTTATCCATTGTAAACTCAACAACAATAAATTGAAGCTTGAAGTTTTAATTACTACCTCGTAACCAAATGTGCTTTGATGTTCCAATGAGAAAACTGAACCTATTTATTTCCAAAAAATAAAAGGGAATTAGTTTGGACATAAGAGCAAACAAGAAAATAAGTAAACAAAAGAAAAAAGAAAAGGTAGCACTGTAATTATTTTGGTGCTGTATAGCTACTGTAATTGTGTTAAAACAGCACCTGTAACTTTCAAGTGCTGTTTTTAATTAACATCAAACACATCATGACAGCACCTACAAATTTATTTAAGTGCTGTCCAACTAATAAAAACACCACTTGAAAGTTTTAGGTGCTTATTTTAACAGCAAACAGCAGTAGGACAGCACCCAAAGTAATTTAGGTGTTGTTTAACTGATAAAACCAGTAACTGAAAGTTCCATTGCAGTTTTTACAACAAACAGCAGCTTGAATGCACCTAAAAAACTTTTCAAGTGCTGTTTTTAGCCTTAAACAGCTGCATGACAGCACCCGAAAAATTTGTGAGTGTTGTCTAGCTAATAAAAACAGCAACTGAAATTTTCAGGTGCTGTTTTTGACAGCAAACAACAAATTACAGCACCTAGAATATTTTATAAGTGCTACGTAGCTGCTAAAAATGCGTTAAAAGCAACTGGACAGCAGCATGACAGAACCTAAAAATTTTTTGGTGCTATCCAGCTGATAAAAACAGCATTTGGAACTTCCAAGTGTTGTTTTTAACAGCAAATACCAACAAGACAACACCCAAAAAAATATTTAGGTGCTGTCCAGCTGATAAAAACAGCATTTAGAACTTCCAGATGCTGTTTTTAACAGCAAATACCAGCAAGACAGCACCCAGAAAAATATTTAGGTGTTGTCCAGCTGATAAAAACAGCATTTGGAACTTTCAGGTGCTGTTTTTAACAGTAAATACCAGCAAGACAGCACCCAGAAAAATTTTTAGGTGCTGTCAGCTGATAAAAACAGCATTTTGAACTTTCAGGTGCTGTTTTTAACAGCAAATACCAACAAGACAGCACCCAGAAAAATATTTAGGTGCTGTCCAGATGATAAAAACAGCATTTGGAACTTTCAGATGCTGTTTTTAACAACAAATACCAGCAAGACAGCACCCAAAAAATTTTTTAGGTGCTGTCCATCTGATAAAAACAGCATTTTGAACTTCCAGGTGCTGTTTTTAACAGCAAATACCAGCAAGACAGCACCCAGAAAAATTTTTAGGTGCCGTCATGCTGCTGTAATTGTGTTAAAATAGCACCTAAAACTTTTCAATACTGTTTTTTACAACAAATAGCAGCATGACACACTGAGAAAATTTTATGGATGCTGTCCAGTTGCTAAAATCAATGCTTGGATTTTCCATGTGCTATTTTTAACAGCATATAGCAGCATGACAACCGCAGAATAATTTCCCAATTATTGTTTTCTTTATAAATCAGTGGCAATCACAGCTTCTAAAAACTTCAGTATAAGAAAAGAATAATTAAATCCTCTCAATTGAGTTTGGGAGGAAGGAATACTTTTATTACATCAAAACAAAGTTAAAAAACAACAAAAAAGATTGATGTTATGGCCCTTTTAAGGTTTTCTACCTATTATTGCCAGTCATAGAACTAAATACTTAACGAAACAGAGTTTTTTGAATTAAACATGAATTTCATAAAATCCACACCATAGAATTACATGGCAACGAAAAAGTGTTAAAACAAACTATAAGAACTGAAACAAACCTTGCAGATGATTGAACTCAATACTGATATCAAGCACACCAAAAATCTCTGAGAGAAGTAGCCATGTTTAGAGTCATCCAATGCTAGGTTACAAAACCATAAAACCTGCCCAGTCCAATTAATGAGATTTATAAGTAATAAAATGAAAATACAGAGAGAGATAGAGAGCAAGAATGATTTGGCTCATAAATAAGAAATTTCAAATTCCTTCCAGTAATCTGACCTAGGTAGTGAACTGAGGATGGATTGGAGCATTAAAAATGGGATTCAACCCGGTGGCTGCTGAGACGGCACAATAATCCCAAGGTTGCGATGGTTAGGAAGTGGGCAACAATTAATCTTGGCTATTCTGGAGAGAAATGAGCGAGTGAAGGAATTTGGGTATTTGGGTATTTGGGAGAGATATTTTGAAGTGATGAAATAAAATGCCAAGTCTAGAAATCGGCTTTGCTTTTTTTTTTTTGTATTATTCATGACCGTTTATAAAATAAACGGTCATGAATGAAGATTAATAATTTCCTCTTTAACCACGGTTCCTAAAATAACCAACATTAATACTGGGATTATATTTTAGTGGATATATAATGACAGTTAAGTTTAAAAACCGTCATTGTAAGTATGTATTTTTAATGATGGTTTTTATAACAAACCGTCATTAAAAATAATATTAACATTTAATGACGGTTTTCAAATAAAACCGTCATTGTAACTATAAAATATTTTTAATGACGGTTTTTACAACGAACCGTCATTAAAACTAACATTATATTTTAATTTTACATTTAATGACGGTTTTCGAATAAAACCGTCATTGTAAGTATAAAATATTTTTAATGACGGTTTTTATAAATAACAGTCATTAAAAATTTTAATTTTACATTTAATGACGGTTTTAGATAAAACCGTCATTGTCAGTACTAATATTTTTAATGACGGTTTTTATAACGAACCGTCATTAAAAATTTTAATTTTACATTTAATGACGGTTTTCGAATAAAACCGTCATTGTCAGTACTAATATTTTTAATGACGGTTTTTATAATGAACCATCATTAAAATTAATATTATATTTTAATTTTATATTTAATGACGGTTTTTAAAAAAAACCGTCATTATAAGTATTAAATATTATGACGGTTTACATAATAATGGTCATAAAAAAGTTTTAATGACGGTTATTTTTAAGAACCGTCATAACTTATGGGTCATTAATTTAAATTTTTGTAGTAGTGGCAGCTGTCTTAGGTTAGAATTGTTGAAATTGATTTATTGATCCGAGTTCAAAACCCAGAATCTGGGAACCCAAATTTTTCCAAGTTGAACCCGGACCGGACCCGGATGGAAAAAAACCAAGTTTTAATCCGGGTCCGAGAGAAAGAAAATAGCATCCAGGTCCGGAATCGGGAAGGCTAAACTCGGACCCAGACCCGGATTTTGCCATCCCTAATCACAAGTACATTATTAATAGTTTGATAGATCAAAATTCTATCATGACTCCATCATAGTTACATGATGAAATGATTTTTGTCATAAAGTCGTTGTCATTTATTGCCACTTTTCTTATAGTGCAAATTTCCTTAGCACCTAAGGAAATTCTCTACCAAAACTCACTTCAAAATCTCACAATTTTTGGATACACAAACAAATGAGAAATTGCCTTCAATTTATAGGGAAAAATCGGGTGTACTATTGCACCAACCCCAACAAAAATTAGGTGCCTACTTTAGCAATTTGTTTTCAAATTTGCCTCTCCAATGTTGAATGCATTCATGTGTATGCATGTTGGTCAATTAATGCATTAGTTAAATTTGAATGCATGTATTTGAATACTAATTTTTAATTTTTCAATAATTCTCCATCTCGACGAAGATTTTGTCCAAATCTAAGTTGACTATCAACAACCCGTCCTCAAGTCTCTGTCTTCTCTGACTGCTTTCAAATTTGTAAGATGTTGATCAAGTTTAGACAATGCTCAAACTTGATCGTTGTCTCCACCTTGGTCAATATATCTACGGGATTCTCCGCAGTCCTGATTTTCTGAAGAAAAATCTTCCCCCTCATCAACAATTTCCCGCATAAAGTGCAATCGTACATCAATATACTTTGTACGTGCATGATAAACTTAGTTCTTTGTTAAGTGAATAGCACTTTGACTGACACAATACACATTAATCTGCTCCTGTACGAATCCCAAGTTTTCAAGCAAGCCTTGAAACCAAATAGTTTCTTTAACAGCCTCTGTAATTGCAATGTACTTGGCTTCGGTGGTCATTAGTGCGACTATAGACTGTAGTGTAGACTTCCAATTGATTGGCCCTCTAGCAAAAGTAAATATATATCTAGTGGTTGACCTTCGTTTGTCCAAATCACTAGCATAATCAAAATCGACATACCCGATCACACATTGACTAAGTGTATCGTCTATCTCAAACAGTAAACCAACTTCATGGTCTTCTGAATGTACCGTAGAATCCATTTCATAGCTTGCCAATGTCCTTTACCAGGATTATGTATATACCTTCTCACTATACCAATTGTATGTGAAATGTCAGGCCTTATACACACCATTGCATACATCAAGCTACCCACTGCATTTGAGTATAGAACTTGTAACATGTATTCTCGTTCTGCGTCTGTTGAAGGATATAGTTGTGCAGAAAGCTTGAAATGATAAGCCAACAGGGTACTCACATTTTTTGTCTGGTTAGTCATGCCAAACTATTATAGTACATTCTTCATATATTGCTTCTGAGACAAGCTGACTTTGCCACGAGCTCTATCTCTGCATATCTCCATGCCAAGAATCTTTTTACCTTCACCTAGATCTTTCATCTCAAATTCTTGATTGAGTTGAATCTTTAACTTCTCAATCTCATCTTTGTTCGTGGATGCTATTAGCATATCATCAACATACAAGAGCAAATATATGAAGGATCGCTCTTGTAACTTGCGAAAATACACACAATGATCAAATTTATTTCTTGTGTACCTTTGCCCTTTCATAAATCGATTAAATCGCTTATACCACTGCCTCAGAGATTGTTTCAATCCATAAAACGACTTTCTCAATTTGCAAACTCAATTTTCTTTTCCAGCAACCTTGAATCCATCTGGTTAAGTCATGTAGATTTCCTCTTCCACATCACTATGTAAAAATGTAGTTTTTACATCAAGCTGAACTAGTTCAAAATCAAATTGCGCAACCATGGCTAGCAAAATTTTGAATAAACGAGTATTTCAAAACTGGAGAAAATACCTCATTGTAGTCTATTCCTTCATTCTAAGCATAACCCTTTGCTACTAATCTAGTCTTGTATCGAATTTCATTCTCATAAGAAAATCCTTCTTTTTTTGCATATACCCATTTGCACCTAATTACTTTTTTACCCTTAGGCAGTGTAACTAACTCTCAAGTTCCATTTTTATAAAGAGGCAGCATTTCTTCATCTGTTACTAACTTTCACTGCTTACTTTCAGGGCTACATATTGTTTCTCTGTAAGTGAAGGAATATCATTATTTACAATTGGAAGTGCATAGGCCACCATATCAACAAAGTGAGCATGTCTATGAATATCCCTTTGTGGGCTTCTATAAGCAATTGAATCTTATTACTCTGAAGGTTCTTAGGTCAGAACCTCTTCTTCATCATCGGTCGGTGGAGAATCATTATCTATCTCATCAACACCAGCTGGATCATTTTTTACCTTTTCAAACTCCATCTGCGGCAAAGTTCTACCGATCTTGTCATCCTTTTGAGAATTTTTTTGTTTCAACATGGCTGATTCATCAAAAATCACATCTCTGCTGAAAATAGTCTTCTTCGTAATAGGATACTATAGACGATATCATTTTACTTCAGCAGTTATACCCATGAACAATATTTTCTTTGCTCTTGAGTCTAACTTAGATTCCTTTATATGATAATAAGCAGTGGAACAAAAACATGTAAAGAATTATAATCAGTAGCAGGATTACCAATTCATATTTCCATAAGAGTTTTTCCCTCAATTGCAGTTGATGACAAATGGTTGATCAGATGGCACACATAAACAACTACCTCAGACCAAAACTCCTTGCTCAATCCAGCATTGGACAACATACATCGAACTTTCTCTAGTATAATCCGGTTCATGCGTTCTGCCACCCCGTTCTGTTGTTGTGTATCTCAAACAGTGAAATGTCGCACAATACCTTCATATTGACATATTTGTAAAAATTAATCATTCTTGTATTCACCACCATTGTCTTACCCAAGTCTTTTGACCTTTCGACTAGTCTGAGTCTCGACAATTTTCTTCTACTTCAGAAATATGCCCAAAACTTCATTCTTGTTCTTCATCAAATACACCCACACTTTTTTAAAATAATCATCAACAAAAGGAACAAAATAGTGCATACCTCTCAAAGAAGTCGTTTTGGTAAGTCCCCACATATCACTGTGAACATAGTCTATAATCCCCTTTTGTATCGTGAATTGCTGAATCAAACTTTACCCTTGTCTGCTTGCCCAGAACATAATGTTTACAAAATTGTAATTTGCAAGAATTTGTACCTTTCAATAAGCATTGCTTCATCAGAGTCTGCAAATTTTTTTCACTAACATGTCCTAAACGCATATGTCATAATTTGGTTGCTTCTGAATCTACATTTTTTCAAGAAACTATTGATACTGATCCAATAACTGTACTTCCTTGGAAATAGTACAAGTTATTTCTTCTTGTGTCTTTCATCATTATGAGCGCCCCAGCTACTACCTTCAACAATCCATCTCTTAAAGTGATTGTGAGCCATTTAGATTCTAGGACTCGTAATGAAATGACATTTTTCTTCAAGCTTGGTACATAGCAAACATCCATCAAGACTTTGATTGAGCTATCAAGATTTTTTAATTGGATTGTACCTATTCCCATGGTTTTACATGTATTGTCATTGCCCATAAAAATAATTCCACCTTTTAACTTTTTGAAGCAAAAAAACCAGCCTCTGTTGGGACACATATGATAAGTACAGATCGAATCCAAAATCCACTCATCTCTGTGATCCTTTCTGTCTTTCTTTCTGGTCTCAGAGTTGTGCAACGCACTGCATACAACATCAAATGTGATATTATCCTTCCCATGAAGCAAAGTAGTAGTGAGATGATCATATTCATCAGGAAAGGAATTTAACAACAACAGTATCGTATCTTTATCTTCAAATTTCTCATCCAAATTTAGCAAATCCGTCAATATCTTGTTGAATGAGTTCACATGATCATTTATTGACATTCTAGGTATATATGTGAATCGATAGAGTTTCTTCTTCATATAAAGCCTATTTTCAAGGCTTTTCTTCATATACTTTTCTTCCAGTGCCTCCCACAATTTCTTTGTTGATGTCTCCCTCATGATAGAATACTTCTGATCTTTAGCCAGACATAAGTGAATTGTACCATATGTTTGTCTATTAATCTTTATTCACTCTTTGTCATCCATTTTGTCAAATGTTTCTTCAAGAGCAACATCCAACTCTTCTTAACATAAGATATCCAACACCTCACATTGCCATATACCAAAATTATTGGTACCATCGAATTTCTCCACTTCAAACTTTGCATTAGTCACAGCAGTCTTCACTGATGAAGGTGACGAGGATGCCTCTACCATCCTTCTTAATTCAAATGATCAGTGCCTTCAACAACTATTTACACTTGGAAAATAGTCTCTATAATGTTTATTTCGCGTGAATAAATGAACTAACAAAGTTCCGAGGAGAATGGAGAGGTCATAACGGTTCCACTTAAAATCCAAACTCCTTAGGCTCTTATCGCCTTGTTGACAAAACTTTCCTAGACATACAAAAATATACACTACTTGCAATAGACTGTCCTCCAAGTATAAAGGGTTGTCTCCACTGTATTAATGAATAGTATCATATACGTGAACAATACCATATCTATAAACAACTCCGTATACGTGAACAATGTCGTATGCCCCAAGCACAAACATTCGGCTTTGATACCAATTGTTGCGGAAGCACGAGATTGAGCAATTACTCATATTACAGCGATTGTAACTTTTGGAGAATATAAATGTGGTGTAAAAAAATGTAAAGAAAGTAGGACACGATAATTTTTACGTGGTTCGGCGTAAAGCCTACATCCACGGGCGAAAACTGTAAGATAATTTTACTAATAATGAGACTTTACAAAAGTGGAAAAACTCTCAAAAAATTTCTTTACCAAAACTCACTTGGAAATCTCACAATTTTTGGATGCACAAACAAATAAGGAATTGCCTTCTATTTATAAGGAAAAACGGGGTGCACTACTGCACCAACCCCAACAAATTTGTCAACAAAATTAGGTGCCTACCTTTAGCAATTTGTCTTCAAATTTGCTCCAATGTTGAATGCATGCATGTGTATGCAAGTTGGTCAATTGATACATTAGCCAAATTTGAATGCATGTATTTGAATTCTAATTTTGAATTTTTTCAACAAATTCTTGTAAATTTCAGTTGTATTGTCAAACTGGATTATGTTTATAACATAACAGTCTCCTTCCAAATCCAGCTGGGTGTATAATGTTAACCGAGGAAAACCATTTACAAGAACGGTTAACTTGTCCTTCTAGCTCATCTTATTGTTAGTTTATTGCCTTGAGTGCTTGACATGTAGGCTTTTAAATGTGCTACTAGATGGTCACGCCAGATAAGGAATTATTGATTTGATGTTCTTGTTGTACTATATTCATACCAAATCGGGCTTTGATGCTATTATATATTTAGTTATTACCTTACATGAATTAATGATGTTGCCCACTTATTAAAGGAGTTTTAATTTTTTATCATTTATGTTGCCTTATTTTGCTGGGTAATACTGCACTTAGGGTACGTTAGTAGCCACATTAACTGGTATGAATCATAATGCACCATTCTTTCAGATGCTCATAGTTAGCAGTTTTTTGTTACCAGTAGCATTTTGTAAAAGAAAGATACAATTGACTATTCAAAAATATCATTATATATATATATTGGTTACGTTTTACATTTATGTTGTGGTACATTATAAATGCATCATTTAATTTTTAATAGCATAACACTTTTTTATCCTCTTTTTGTCTCAAATGCGTAGTCATTGATAAAACCTAAAAACATATTTCTTTATCCTCTTGCAACTATCCATGCCGCCATAGTAATTAAAAACTAACATCTGTGAATTATTAATTAGAGCCAACATTGAATTGCGAGAACATGAACTTTATTAATTGAAATTTGTATCTTGTTACTTTAATTTTTTTTTTCCTTCAATTCAACTTCATATTCAATGTAAAGTTTTTATATGGATTACTCATTAATTTTTTTTAGTTTCTAAGTTTCCAATCTCTTCTTCTATTTAGGGAAATAAAATTTCTCAGTATTGAAATGAATCTACTTTTGTGGTATTCCATTTAAAGCTCATATGTCAAGTCTAAAGCAAGTATATATATGTTGAGCTCTTTTGGAATGACTTGAACACTTCAACAAGATCAGCATCTTAAGTGCTATGCATGATATAGAATAATATAACACTTATATGCTAATTTAAAATTAAAAATCAATATTTACCGACAACTTGTAAGTTACTTGCTATATTTTAATTAATTATTTATTTATCCATTATACTAAATGGTGATTGAGATTAAAAAATTTAGATCAAGGGTTCACAATAACCCCATTATCAATGCTCTAAAAATACATATAGCATCGTAGAGAAATCCTTAAACGAAATAAATAATCACATGTAGAGCTGGCCAATGGGCAGAGTGGCATGTGGCACAGCATGAACACGGCACGTGTATGTACAGCACAGCATAGCATGAATACATTTTGGTAGGGCACATGGCACGACATGGCATGGCAGAATATGCACACAAGCTGGGCTGAGTTGAGAATTTTAGGCAAGTGGGCCCTAAAAGCACAACACAATTAGAAATAGATTAAAGCATGGCATGTGAAAGGTTCCGCAATAAGCACATTTCACTTTTTAATGAAAATAAATTTAAATTTTTTATTTTACAAAATAACTTAAAATTGAATCTTTTAATATATTTTATTAGCGTAAGTTTTTAAATTCATTTCATTTTTAGTTTCAAATAAAATACTCTAATTGTTTTATGCTCATAATTTATTAAATGAATAGATAATATTATGATTGTAATAAATAAAATTATAAATATCATGATTTTATAATATGTATGCATTAATATTATTATAGACGATGACTTATGACTCTATGTAAGTTCGAGTTAACAATTAAGTCAACTCTTAAAAAATATTTATTAGTGTTATTGTTGTTGTTGTAAGTATTAAAAAAGAATTATATTACCATAAGTTCTAACTTAGTAGTTAGCATTACATTCTCTTACTATTATTAGTTTATTATTATTGAAGACAAACTTGAGTTTTGAACTTCAGATTCTATTAAATCTGACTAAAGGCACATGAATAAAAAAAAAGTACATAGACTTGAAAAAAACATGTCAACGGCTTGGCATCCCTCTTAAAAAAAATCTTGTCATGATTTGTTCTTAGGCACAGCACGACAACGCATGTGTGGGCATGGCACGTGTCGGGCCAAGCCTGAGCCAAAAAAAAAAAAAAAACCAGCACAGTACAATATAGCAAGAAGCACATGGTGGGCACAACACCGCACAAGCACAAGCCCACATGCACCTTCTTTGCTGGCCTAACCCGTTGGCTATCTCTACCCACACGATGTAAATTTCTTTTCAACGGGTGTATGATAGTGTCAAAATAACAACAATAATAATAGTAATAATAAATATAAAGCATCTGCTCTGTTACTTGCATGTCAAATAGGTAGTTGGATTTGTTGTATTTTTTTTTATTGGCATGTGTACTGGACTTATGACTGACTTTGTGTGGATGTTTAACTTATGTTGCATTATTGTTGAAATGCAATGATGGTTGGGACTTCAATTTTTTTTTTTAAACACTCATGGTAGTTCTATTTTCACTCACTACCCATTTATTTCCTCACCATCTTGGTCTTGTTTTTCTTCTCAGCTTCTCATTCGATTCCTATCATAGTACTCCATGGTAAATTTTTATTTAATTTTTTTAAAGATTGAATTTTGTTGGATGAAGATTTTATTTTTATTCATAATAGTCAGTGTAGAATTCTTTGAATGCTTGCTTTTGCTCATACATTTTACTTTAAAATTTATTAATTGCATGTTATTGCATTATGTATGTGCAATTGGGGATGTTTTGGGTTTATGGTTTCACTGTTTGACAACAATGTTAGAATGGGATTTAAGTTAATTTATGCACCTTCATTTTATGGAATACAATATCTATATTACATGACACCAACTCTAAGTATTAGTTAATTAAGCACAAAATATTCTTTGTACGGGCAAAAATGGATGATGACAATAATACAACCTTTTATATCACATTCAAAGACACAACACATTATCTTGGTGTCATTGATCTTGACAAGTTGAGTAGAGTCTGTATTATCATAAAAGTTCTAATAAGAGTGTATGCAAGAAGGATGACTCCTGATGAGAAGTTTAATCTAAGTGTTTTTCTATCTTGGGAAAGGAAGAAAGTTCAGATTGTGGATTATCATGATCTTATTGTTCAGTTACATGAACACCACAACAAGTACTATTATATGCAACTTTAGTTTGATGAGATACCTTCACTTGCGAAGTGAACAACTAAAAGAGCGTTATTCCAAACTTCTAAAGTAATCATTTATGAAGCCCCTAAAACCAATATTCCAATCATGACTGACCAGAATAACCTTGTCCCAGATGCCCCTCCTACCAGTATAAGTGCCAAACTATACCAGTTACCATATCCTTCTACATTAAAGCTTAATACTGAATTTCGGTCCAACTCTGATTTGTTTGAAGATTTTATGGACACCCATTTTAGATCATCAATAGACCAACAAACAGTGTCACCAAATCATAGCAATAAAACATACACTTTTGATACAATTAGTGATAGTAATGTTGATAAAACAGCTTTAGATGGTTCTGATTAAACCCCATAAAGGAAAAAAATTGCTTAACATTCTTCAATCTCTCCTCAGCTTT
This sequence comes from Citrus x clementina, assembly GCF_000493195.1. Classification (NCBI taxonomy): domain Eukaryota; kingdom Viridiplantae; phylum Streptophyta; class Magnoliopsida; order Sapindales; family Rutaceae; genus Citrus; species Citrus x clementina. The sequence goes on from NW_006262274.1 coordinate 9,853,338, forward strand.
AGCAGCAACAACAGATAGCGTACCTGTTAATATTTATGTATCCATAATGTTGATTTTGATGATAACAAACAAAATTAAGAATGATTAACCTTTTAAAAGCTCAAATTATTTTTTATACATTTTAAATAAATAATTATTTTTACATTATAAAGGTTTTATATTTAAAGGAAAAATGATTTTATAAAATTGGTTGCTTTTTGAAAGAGTTTTGAAAACTTTGAAATCATCAAGTATTGCTTTGAATTCTGGAGAGTGACTTATTTGAAAAGGTTCATAGAGTTTTGGAAAATATCATAATTTCAAAAAGTTTTGGGAATAACAAGCATTATATAGAAATTCTAAAATTGGACTTTTGTGAAAAGTTTAGAAAATATAATTTTAGAAAATAGTTCACTGTAGCAGTCACTGTAGCAAGCAGCTAACCGGATTTGACAAACGGTAAATCATATTTCGGGCAGTAGCTTGCTGGAATGAAAGCGGTTAACCGGATTCCGAAAGCAGCATACCGAATGTTCTAAAATTTAAATATTTACTGTAACGATAATATAAAAGCGGCTAACCAGATTCCAAAAATGGCAAGCTGGTTACATCAGAAAACTCATAATGGCTAGTTTTTGGGCTCAAATTATATAAACTCAAATCCAATTCATTTTTGGTAATCTTGGCAAGCATAAACAAGTGCACACAACATATATTGAGCTTCAATTTTGCAAATCATCATAGATTAAATCTTCATTGAGCTATCAATTGTATATACACTCTAAAAGAGAATTGTTCGTTGTAATTTTCATTTCTCATCAAATTGTGAGTGGACAAATATGAGAAACACTTGGGATGAAGAGATTGAGAATATAATCTCTTGATTGTAAAGGTCCATTGACACATTTGAAGTCAATTGTAAAGAACTTGAAGCCTTCGGAGGCTTGGATAGTGAAATTCTCAAGCCGGGTGAGCTTGGAAGTGTGGACACAGGTGAGGATTGCTGAACCACGTAATAATTATTGTGTTTGTTTTCTCTTCCCTTACTCTCTTATTATTGCGCTTTATTGAATTTAATGTTTTTTATTTCATTAAGGCATTAGATTAAATTATTGTGTGGCTTGCTTAACTTAAATTTTAAAATTCCAATTCACCCCCCTATTGGGTTGCCTAGTTAGTATTTCAGTACCTACATAAACTGACACTTAATACCCCAAATGCCTTCTCAACCCAGCCAATACAGAACCCTAACTCATAGGTTCTCCAAACATCTAACCCCTTTCAAAGTTCTGATGATAATGGGAAGAAATCCAAAAGAACTAAACCAACAACTTTCATATATGACTTTGATGACAGTGATTATGGCTTAACTAAATCCAAAGAAAAAGATCCACATCATCCACAAGGTGCTCCAAGTGTTATTAATGCCCTTGTCCCTCCTATTGATCAAGCTAATGAGGGTTATGTTTATTCTAATGAGTGACATAGATTATATGCTATCTGATTGTGATAGTGATGATAATGAATTTGGTGAAGATTATGATGATGAGACTGATGAGGTTTTGTCAAAAATAGATGTAATAATGAGAGAAAACATGTATGTTCCTAGTGAAGACCCTGTTGTAATTAAAATTGGGCATTATTTCAGAAACTTTAGATAGTTAACTTGGGCTTTAAGAACTTATGCAATTGAAAATAGGCTCAAAATGTACAAGCACAACTTTGAGAGATCCAGAATTACTGTTGGTTGTGCATTCTTTCAATGCCCTTTGTTTTTATATGTAAGATAAGATTTGGACCACAATTTCTTATTAGGAGACTTCACAATGTCCACACATGTCAAAGAGATCTAAAAAACCCTGAATGTACAGCGGAGTTCATAGTTGTAAAGTTACATTACCAATTATAGAACAATTAGACACTTAGGTTGAATGGTTTATAAGTAAACTCAGAAAAAGGTATGGTGTGAAAGTGAATAAGCATAAGATATACAGAGCAAAAAAAAAAGTTTTAAAGTGCCAGGGTACTAATCATGAGTCAAGTTATAGGCTAATGAGGAGTTATGAACAGATGATACTTAACAAGATGCCATAGGCTTTAGCACTTGTTAGTATGGTCAGATATCATACAGAATAGCTCAAAACTCACTTGACAGATTTGTTGTATCCTTCCCTGCACTAAGAGAATGCTTCAACCAAGATTGTAGACCTTTTTTAATATTGATGGATGCCATTTAAAGAACCCCTTCAAGGGTGTGCTGCTATCAGTTGTGGCCATTGATGTGAATGATGGAATTTTCCCAGTTGTTTTTTGCAAATGTATTGTTGAAAGCACTAGCACATGGACATGGTTTCTTGGGCACTTGAACACTTTTTTAAGAGATAACTGGCAGTTCACCTTTATATATGATAGGTAAAAAGGTATTCAGAATGCTTTGGCATTAGAGTTCCCTAATGCACATGTGAGGTATTGTGCTAGGCACATTCTAGCCAATCTAAAAGCAAAGCATCCACTCTTTAGCTTCAAACCACACTTTTGGGTATCAACAAGGGCTTCAAATCAAAGAGCATTTGATAGAGCTATAGAAGAGCTAAGAAAGACATATGATGGCATACATGAGACAATAAGGAAACTACCAGCTAAGTTCTGGTCCAAACATGTTTTTAATAATAATTGCAAGTATGATTATTGTACTAACAAGGTAGCTGAATCATTTAATGCATGGGTTGAGGTTTAAAAGAAGATGCCAATACTGACAATGCTAGAGTGGATTAGAAAAAAACTTATAAGAGGCTGATTAATAGAAGAGAGAAAGCAATGGCCAGGGGTGTGAGATTTTAAGAAGAATTTATGACAAGATGATGAAGTTGTTAACTCTTTTGTTTTTATAATAATGATTTTGATGATAATAAACAAATTTTCAATTGATAAGTTTTAAAATTAGTTGTTAATTGGATCAATTTTTTAAGCCGTATATTATTCAAAGCAAAGCAAAACTTGCTGGAAATAAACGACAAACCGTTTACAAAAAATGGCAAACCAATTACATTCCAGAGAGTGAATTTCTAGAAAACGGCAAATCGTTTAAAGAAAATGGTAAACCGATTGCATTAACCATTTATGGCTAAACGGCACACCAAAAGCATTACAGAAAGTAAATTATTGGCAAACCGTTAACGAATAACAGTAAACCGATTTCATTCCAGAGAGAAAATCAAAGATAACGGACAACCATTTATCGATAACAGTAAACTGATTTCATTCCAAAGAGCAAATCAAAGATAACAGACAACCGTTTATGGATAACAGTAAACTAAATGCATTCTAGAGAGCAAATCTCATATAACGGTAAACCGTTTATGGATAACAGTAATCCGACTGCATTCCAGAGAGTAAAGCTTAGATAATGGTATACCGTTTATTAATAACAGTCCACTGATAACATTCCAAAGGACAATCATCTTGCAAACGGTAAACCGTTTATGTTAAACAAATAACCGAAATCTCTAAACTAGTTTCTAGAACGATAACAATAATCCGACTTCCTGCAAATGGTGATTCGACAATTTGAATTTCGGCGCAACGGTAACTTACCAAAGTCAAAACAGCGACCCGACAGTGTACAGAAATTCAATAATGCCTAGTTTTTAGCTCTAACTATAAATAAGCTCAATCAAATTCAAACAAAGGTTGATAAAAACATCATCATTGAGCTTGTGATCGAGAATACAACATTCATTGAGCCTTAAATTCATTATTTTTCATTTATTCACACATTGAGCATTGATTTATAATCATATATTTTGTGTGTGAGAAAAACACATTTGTAATATTTGTTTTGAGTGATTTTAAGTGTTGGGATAGACTTGGGTTAAGAGATTGGGGATAATCTCTTAGTGTAATTGTAAGCGTTCTTGAAGGCTTGGAGGCTTGACTAGTAGAATCATCAAACCCGGTGAGCTTAGAGGCGTGAACATAGGTAAGGTTGGCCGAACCATGTAAAAATCTCTGTGTTTGAATATCTCTTCGCTTATCTCTTTACATTATAGTTGATTTATTTATTATTGTTTTAAATTCGTTTAAGATTCGGATTAAGTTTTGTTCAAGCATTACATATTTTTTAAAAACCTAATTCACCCCCTCCATTGTGGGTTGCTTAGATAGTATTTCAAAAGTATTTGCAAATTTGAAGTGCAAATCCTATTGTAAGAGCTAGTGAATAGTTGTATAAAGTGGATTACAACAATAAAACTTATATTGTTAACCTTAAACATCATGTTTGTGATTGTGGACATTGGCAGGTATGTAGGATTCCTTGTATCCATGTCATGCCTTGTATAGTCCATAATCGTAAAGACCAAGCTCATTTTCTCAGCTCATGGTTAAAGAAGGACACTTACATTAGAGGTTATTCAAGAATGATTCACCCAATTCCAGATAAGAATTCATGGCTAAATCCTAATGTTGATGAAATTTTACCTCCTTTAATGAGAAAGCCTCCTAAAAGACCTAGGATTAACAGAAGAAGGGAAGCTAATGAAGTACCACCAAAAAGTAAAAGATACATGATGCAATGCAAAGGTTGCAAAGAGTTTAGTCACAATAGAAGAGGCTGCCTTGTTAACCCTGAAAATTCAAATAAGAGGACAAGATTATACCACGTCAGTTGGCTAGCTTTTGAAAGAAGTTTTAAGACTTTAATTTATGCTCCTTACAAGAGAAGACGGCTATATAATACTAATAATTATTTTGCTTGTTTGTGATTTGTCTTAGCGTCGTCTGAGAAGCTATCTGACAAGTCGCGAAGGAAAAGAACAAGGTCGGTAATACTTTAATATAATTTTATTATTCTATTGTTGCCGAATTAAGTTAATTGCTAAATTAATTAATTTATCTTACTTATTAAGGTAATTAAATAATTAATTATTAGAGTAGTTAAATACTTAATAAATATTAAGTGAAATACAATTGAAAGATGTTTAATGTCATACTAAAAGACACAGTTGCAACATTAGAGAAAAGAGGTATGGATAGTTCTATTCATAAGGAATCACCCAGTTGTGCATTAATTGTTGCTCCAAGACATGCAAGTGACAACATCCAAGTGATTGTAGAAGTTGAAAACATAAGAACAAACAATCTGTGTAATGCCAAGAAGCATAAAGCTGCTATTCAAACAAAGCCATCAAGTTCAAAGAATTTGGTTAAAAGGAAAAGGATGGAAGGAAGCAATGATGCTGCGTGGGTTGACTTGAGGGGAGACTATCGAAGAGATGAGCATAAAGACAGGAAGAAATTGGACAAAGGGAAGGCATCGATTTTCCTACCATGGAGGGTAAGTTATATGTTTCCTAGCCCAAAAATTAATTTGAATGCACATCATATGTACTTAGTATACACAAGTATTAAATACATACTGCATGATATTTTACATATATTATTGGGACTTGATATGATATTTAAATAATGTTAATTGGAATGTAGTGATTGTGCATGTTTGCTTGATGCATTGGTAGTAGTTGATTTACTACTGAGTTGTGGAGGTAGTATAACCATTTTTTGACACCTTCCACAATGCCATTTGAACCACATGACTGGCATGAAGATCAACAAGCCTATAGGTTGACTTGCTCTACTTATGACATGAAATTGGAGCTGCAGTTTCAGTTTGTGCTTTGACTCTAAACTTGCCAATTACAGTAGTGTGCATTTTATGACAATTAGTATATAAGTTATGCAGGGTTCGTGTTATTTTTTAAGTTGTTGGGCATAAGATTCATTTACAAGTACTAGGAATTAAACCAACAATTCATTTTATTTTTTTAGATTCATTTCTATGTAACTATATAAGTTCTGATTAGAATGTATAGGCTGCTACCAATGTTAGTTTGAGAATCAAAATGTAATTTACATTAGACTACTCAAATCAGATAAGACATTATGGTTAATATATGGCTAGCATTTTTTGTTACAATCAATTATTCTACAATGTTATAACTTACATTACAATGTATTATAAACAACACTACAAGTAGCAACGATATGGCAGTGAATTGTTATTTTTTTAGTTGATGAAGTATAGTTTCAATGTTGGTAAATCTATGATGAAAGGTGTTGATATCTAATTTGTCATTAAAACTATGGCTTTTGTGAATAGCTTCTTCGAACATGTGTGGATTTGCTTGTTCTTCAAACTGATGTGATCTTGCTCGAATTTGTGCAGCCTCCTCTTTAGTTGGTTCCCACCATCTAAAGAAACCACATCCATGATCATTAGGATAGCTGTAGTATAATCTATTTGGATTTGGTATGGATTCTATAATTTTGATTGCTACCTATTGGTTTTTTTTTTAACTCAATTGCTATTGATGTCAATGTGAAAGTGGACATAACAAATAATAAAGTGATGAATATTTGAGATCGTCTCTACATGGATTAATGTTACTAGAAAGGCTACAGCAATCACGATAGTGTAAACTTCCTTTGTTCCAAAAAGATTCTAATTAAAAGTGAATTACCACCGAAATAAACAATAAAAGAAAAACAAAAATAAAACAAATCAATGCAGTAATAAAACAAATTAAATGAATTGCGTAAAAAGAATTTAATGGGAATGAGGTAGCTGAGTGATCAAACTCTCTTCATGGACTGACTGTTTTGTCTAAATTAACACCAGTTGCTACAACAATTCCTACAGCACTGGGCAGAATTATTTTGCATCCTCAGTTGTCGCTTGTCAGATTTCTCATACCCTTAAGCACCCTAACAATGACCAGTTGTTAACCTACCTACGGTATGACATTATGAGCATACACTCTTTCTACCCTACAAGGTGAATTCCTATGTCTAATTCTTCACAAATCTTAACTCAAATATAGGCCTTTTGGGACTCAAGTAATCTCAGTCCAGGAAACTTAAATTAAGATCAAGTATTACTCTAATAATTTCTTCTAAGACAGACCCTTTTGCGACTCTATCTTAACTTGAACCATTAAATAGGTAGTCAACCGAAATAATGATTATAATAATAGCTATTAGAGTAAAATGCTACAGCAATCGTACAGCAACTCATAAGAACAGTCAAAAACTCATTTAGATTATTTGTCATTCAACTACAATCAAATTTAGTTTATATTTTGAAAAAGAAAAACAAACAGCAAAATATCAGCCATGAAATACATCGTTTCAATCAAAGAGAAAGTAAATGAACAAGTAAAGAACGATGAAAATTGAATCCACAATAGTTCTGCTAGTTTATCTTCACTGGTGCAGACTTGCTTTCCCGTGAATTCTGATTTTGTTCTCCTTTTCCCTTTTGATTTCTCTAATGATAATTCGCCGCCCTTTTTCATATGATGCGTGCTCTTTTTATATCTGAAAACTAGGGTAAACATAAGCCTAGGGCACACATAAGTCAGATTAAGAAACTGCATATATCGATTCTGCATATATCTCGCGCTAAATTTTCTCTATCGTTGTTCCAGGATTGCTATAGCAATGGCTGCTCCAGCAATGACTACAGCACCACATTGCTCCAGATTTTGTTTTAATTCTTATGTAGTCATGTTCTTCCTCATTTTTGCGAGCTTGTTGCAACAGCATTCCTTTCGTGAAAAATAAGCTTCTGGACACCTACAATTAAGCACACAATTTGAGCACAAATTACTCTAAATGAAGCAAAATTTATTAAGACTAAATTAAAATGAATGTTTATACAAAATATAACAAAAAATATAATGAAAACACATCATTTACTCTCTAAGTATTATTGATTTAAGTCTAAAAGTGTCATGATAACTCTTATTTCATAGAGTTATCACTACCCTATGTCTACAGTAACATATTTTGTTACGGAACTAGATAAGCCCCCATTGATTAAATTATCTTGCGATGGTGGGTGGGTTGATGAACTTAATGCACTCCTCAAACTAGACATTTTCTCTTTTTTTTTATGGCTTATTCCTTGTAATGTTTATGGTATGTGTAAGCAATAGAGTCACAACTGAAGGTATTATGCTTAATTGTTGAATGTGTTATGTTGTTATCGTTGTTGATGTTTTAAGCTTGCATTAGGGTGAAAGTTGAAGGTGTGAAGTTGCTGCTAATGTTTAATGTTAATTGTTGATGGAGGCTGGTTGTAAAGGTATGTGTCTTTATACTCTATATATTTGGGTGATTAATTTGACCGTCAGAAACAGATATAGCCGTTAGACCGAGGCTTTAACATCCACTTCAGTTGAATGTTGCTTCATTTATGTGTTGCCATGTGGCAATGTAAACCATGTATATTTACATGGGCATTCATGTAAATGTTTATGACTAGTCTCATCAACGACGGGCAAAGCCTTCATGCAAGGATAATAATGTCAATTAACACAACAAAATAGGGTATTTTACAACTTCAATATTTGAAATTTAAAAATGGGTATTTTTCATCATTTCATTAAACTTCACACGATTATGTCAATAATAACTGAAAATGTAATGGAATTGGGGGTGCAATGCAACATGTCATTTTTTTTTGTGCGCGGTGCAAAATGTCAATTCATTTGGGGTAGGCAAAAATTTACCCAATTTATTAAAAACAATACAACAATGTTACTTCCATTACTCAATCCAATTACCATTAATTCTTGTTGCTTTCTATCTTTGTCTTCACCTTAAAAATTCATAAAACATTAGTAAGCTTATCTCAGTAGAACAGGACATGCAAATTTCCATGTCTGTTTCATTTTTTTTGTCTTTAATCATAATGTAAATGTATAATATCTTTAATTAGCAATAAAAAAATGACCAAATGACTGGTATGGAACTTTGACTTTCTATATGGGAAAAAGATAAAGAAACATAAAAAGACAGAAGTGATAAGAAATTCTCATTTCAGCCCTTAAAAGAATAACAATTTAGAATTATAATTAATTTTTTAGAAGTTAATTAGACAGACCCTTATGAATTGGCATCAGAGCATTGTTTAATTAGTTAATCCTAATTAGAAGATTTAATAGTCTATGAAAAGAATAGAATATTTAGATTTAGAAATTGGTACTCATCACACTAAGAAGGTAATTTTGGATAGATATAATGTAGACTATAACATAGAAGGAAACTTTAGACACAATTTAATTAAAAAAATTGCATTTAAATAGTTTAGTAGATTTATTAATCAATTCATGTGGAAATTTGAAATTAGAATTTGATAAATTAAACAAGAATTTCAAGATAGTTTTAGATAGCTTAACAGAAAATAGAGTTTATCTTAAGAATTTAGAAGAAAGATTAGATTTTATAAAAGATCAAAATATAGTAGAGTTAGATAAAATTTTGAGATTAGAAGAATGAAGATTAAAATTAAAATAAGTGGATAAAGATAAGGATTCAAAAGTTATACCAACTTCAAAATTAGAAGATTTGATAGGAAGATTTGGAAAAAATTAAAATTAACACAAATATAGGAAGCCTTCAACTTAAGAAAACTAAGAGCTATATGTATTATTAATGGATAAAGGTAAGCAGATAGTTAGTATTAGTAAATTAGAAGGTAATTATTTAAAAAGAATATTTAGTAAAAGAAAGGGAGATGAGGATGTTAAAATAGAAAACCTTATAGATCTAGATGAACAAATAGAAAAGCTTAAACAGAATAAATTGGACTTAATTTATAATATATAAGAAGGAAAGTTTACTTAGCAAATCCTTGCTACAACAAAATTATAATGAAAGATATGTGTCATGTACTTATAAGGATCAAATGATTAAACTAAATTTAATAGTTAAGCATGCCTATAATCAAATTAGTAATAAAAACCTTAAACAGGTTCATTTAGGATTAGTCAAAATGGGTGGGGGAGGGGGGGAAGGGTATCTACATCCTGAGGTTTGGAAAAATAGTCACAAAAATCCCCAAATTTTGAGAAAGGAACACCAAGACCCCTTTTTTTTTATCATAATCCCCTTTCAATTTAGTATTTTAGAAAATTGACTAAGAAATTTTTTTCATTAACACAAATTTAATATGAATAATATAATCTAATTTAGTAGACCAATAATATTAAATTATTTTTAACATTTAAAATAATATTAAATTATTTTTAACATTTAAAATAATATTAAATTATTTTTAACATTTAAAATAATATTAAATTATTTTTAACATTTAAAATAATATTAAATTATTTTTAACATTTAAAATAATATTAAATTATTTTTAACATTTAAAATAATATTAAATTATTTTTAACATTTAAAATAATATTAAATTATTTTTAACATTTAAAATAATATTAAATTATTTTTAACATTTAAAATAATATTAAATTATTTTTAACATTTAAAATAATATTAAATTATTTTTAACATTTAAAATAATATTAAATTATTTTTAACATTTAAAATAATATTAAATTATTTTTAACATTTAAAATAATATTAAATATTAAATTTTTATTTTAATAATGTATTTGTATTTATTATAGAGATTTTAAACAAATCTTATATTTAGAGATGAGAGAATTAAAGAATAAAAGTAAGGGAATGAGAGAATGAGAGAAAGAATGAAATAAATGAAGTAAATGATATATAAATGGGCTACAAGAGTTTTTAGCAATAAAATTTAAAATTCGTTGCTAAAACATAATTGTGGCGTAAAATATCCCCACAAATTTTTTTAAATTTTGAAATTTTTAGCAACAAAGTATTTCATCACTAAAAGTGTACATTTAGAGACAAAATCTAACTATCGTCGCTAAAAGTACACATGCAGCGATAGAAAAAAATTCAATTTCGTCACTAAATATCTTAAATTTTGACAGAAAATTACCCGTAAATTTTTTTTAATTTTCATATTTTTTAGAGACGAAATTTATTTTTCTCGCCAAAACATGGTCAATTAACATATCTAAGAGTTTTAGTGACGAATAGAATTTGTCTCTAAAACTATTTTTAACAACAAAAATTATTTTTGTTGCTAAAATATGCTCTTTTGGCATATCAAAGAGTTTTAACGATGAAATTGGTTAGCGACAAAGTTTATTTTTGTGCCCAAAACATGTGCTTCTAGCATATCAAAACATTTTAGCAATATATCAAATTTTGATCGTTAAAGGTTTGGGCACCAATTTTTTTTTTTTTTGCCACTTAATTTTCTGGTGACGAACCTAATTTTTTTGTTACAATATGTCCTCTTTAGGTTCGTTGCTAAAAGTGATAATTAAATATATTTTTTACTATGAATTTAGCGACAAAAGTTTTTTTCCTCGCTAAAAAGTACTTATAGCGACAAAAATATTTTTGTTGCTAAAGACCAATATTCTTGTAGTGTAGCATTTCATCATCTACCTCTACATTTCTTGTTTAGGGATGGCAATTGTACCCGCAAACCCGCTCAAACCCACCCGCTAAAACCCGGCCGTTGCGGGCAGGTTTAGTATTATAAATTAAAACCTGCACATGGATGCGGGTGGGTTTGGTATTAACCTTATATCCGGTGGATACCCGCATGGATATCCACCAAACCCGCAATATTTTTTCCAAATATTTTTAATTGAATTTTAATCTAAAAATGTATAAAGAAAATAATATCATTAATCAAATTACTAAATAGCCAAAGGCTCAAAGTTGTGTATATGTATATGTGGCACATCTTCTATTCTAAAGTCATAAACTAAAGAAAACTAAAGGTATTTCCCTTCGAATTAGTATTTGAAAAAATTAATCTTAATTATTATTATAGGCATTGTGTTGGATGGGTGCTTATGGTGGTGAATGAAATGAATATCTTCTCTTAGAGCTTGTTTTAAATGATAATATGAAATGTAATTATTATTTTTAGATACTAGTTTGTGCTTTTTAAATAGATTTGTGTAATTTATACTTAAATTTGAGAATTTGTGTTGAATTGATGTAGAAATTTTAATTTTTCATTTACATTGTTTAAATATAAAATTGAGTATGTTATATGGAATTTGAGGTTATTATTATAAATATATATATTAAACATTTGTGATTTCAAATACGGAAACCCGCAAAAAATCCGCCGGATACCATTGCGGGTTTGGTAATTGTTAAAACCCGCTGCGGGTGGGTTTTTTTAAAAAAAATTAAAACCCGCTGCGAGTTGCGGGTGGGTTTGGTAATTTAAATTTTGTGCGGGTTTGAGTTTGGTAATGGCAAACCCGCTGCGGGCGGTGCCCATTGCCATCCCTAGTCTTGTTGGACCAACACCATCGTCCTTCCTACTTGATTTACTCTTCTTACTTGCCTTAGGCTTACTCATGACTTGTTCAAAATCTACAAAGTTGGTCATTCTTTTCTTCTATACAATTATCTTATCGGCCTTTACTGTTGTAGAATGAGGCATCTTCTAATTTGCAATCCTTCGAGAAGCTCTAATTTGGATAGCAGCATTCTTTCTCCTGTTAGCTTGCCTATGTGAAATGGTGATAGTAATATGTGACTTGTTGACATTTCTCCCCTTTCTTTTACAAGGTTCAGTTTGCACAACCTCTAATGGTAAATTCTCAGTAGGCATTGTCTTTTCTGCTTCTTCAGTTGGTACCTCTATTTGAGAATGTACAGCCATTGATCTTCTGAACTTATTAGATATATTATTCTGTAAGAATTGGGAAAATGATGAATCAACAGCCTCAACATCTTCTTCATCAACTTCCACTGCAAACTTATCGAGGCCTTCATCAGCAACATGAAAATTGTATAAGTAGTCACCATACTTTGAAAGGTGTAAGGAGTTAGTCACACCCTCATCAGTACCCTTTTTTGGACCATCATCACCTGAAGGATGGCTAAATGTAGGTATTGATAATAGTGGTTTTGTCAAATTGAGGTGGTATTATTGTTGAATGGGGTTTAGTCAAATTGTGGCAGTAGTTTTGTTTTGACTTGATTAAAATCTAGGAATATTTTACCTGCAGCTCCTTTTGTAGGCATGACAAAAGGATCAAACATACTAGGTTGCATATTGTTGTTGATAGGTGCCTCCAATTTTGCTAGTACCTTTTGTGTAGTTTGACTATCAAGTTAAACTTCAGATGGAGATTCATGAGTAGGATTTGGATGTGGTCTGGACTTGAAGATGGTAATTTGAGTTGTGGCTTGTGTTTCAAGCTCAGGATCGACTGCAGTAGTGGGTTGAGTTGTGGTTTGTATTTTAGATTTAGCTCCTATTGTAGTGGTAGGTTGAGCTATGGTTTGTGTTTCAAGTTCAATTTTTGCGATAGTAGTGGGATGAGTTATGGTTTGTGTTTCAGGATTATCAACTTCTGTTGTAGTATCAAGTTCAGTTGTGGTTTGTGTTTAAATATCATCTTTTGCTACAATGGTAGCCTCAGTTTTGGACTCTGGTTCTAGAATGGAAAGCCTAGAAAATTTGGTCTCTGAAATATTCTTGAACTTTTTCTTGCTATTGATTTTCTTTTAACACCTCTTTTTTTTCCAGTAGCAGTTGCATGTATATGTTTTTGTGCTTCAACATTGTCGATTGGTTGTCTCTGAAACACAGATAATACACTATGAGGTTTATCATCAAGCCCAACAACAATATCTTCTATATGCAACCTCGTTTTAATCACATTCATGATATTAAATGCTATGATGGTCATGTCAAACACAATCTCTATATACTTTTTGTCATTGTACAAGTGCCATATCTGATACAGCTCATGATCATTATCTATTGTACCATTCTTCCCATTCCATGGTAGTGTAACTTCAATGATGAATCCTCATCTCTATAACTATTTCTCCGAACCATTCTTTTCATTTTGATTAGAACAATTTTATTTAGAAATTTAGGGTCAATGAGGCCAACCTCAAAATTTTCATGAAGAAAGTTTATAAAGCCTTTGACCCTCAAGTGCCCCTTCAATAACAAAAGCTTTGCATTTTCAATAACAACACCAACGTAGGCATGATATCATAAAATGAAAAACAAAACCAAAATATTCATCACCAAAACCAAAACATGCACGGTATATATCAATAACTCAGTTTCTTAGTTATGTTTGCTAAACAACCACTCATGACAATATATATAAAAATATATACTAATATATATGCTTTTTTTTTTTATCTCCAACAACTTATTTATAAAGAAAATATTATAAATTTCGTTAATGGTACAATGAAAACAAAATGCCCCAATTCACTAAGAATTATGGTTTAAACCCATTTTTCTTTAAATAATAACAGTAATATCACAAATTTTTCATATGTATAGATCATTGTTTTGGTTAATATTGTCCTACATTTAAAAAAAAGCTGCTAAACCCATTTTAATGGAAATAATTGAATGAAAAAAAAAATTCTTTACCTCTGCCATTGTAAGGTTGTTGTTACCAACAACCACTCTCCAATAGTCACTTTTTTTGTAGTCTTTCAAATAGAAATGCATTGTTTATTGCCAATATTTTGATTCTCCGTTTCAAAGTTTCGCTCTCTAAACTGTGAATAAGATGATGGTTTGCGCCAAAAGAAAAAGATACTTTATTGTTTTTACATTTAATCACTTACAAATTTTCTCATTAAAAATTTTAAAAATAACTTATTATAAAATATTACCCTATATAAAATTATAAAATTCTAGGGAATAGTTGAAAGGCTGCCTTGATTTGACATGTCACACTCTTCTAGACCAACACTCGTTACGGTATTTGTTCAAACACAATTTTACCCTTTAAGCTCATAACTTTAGCAAGGAGATCACGACAATTGAGGGTTAGGATAAAGTTTTCCTGTCCTTGGAGGATATTTTGAAGATAGTCACTCTAATAGGGGGCACAATGAAATTCCCTTGATTTTATACTTAAATTTTTCCATGACCTGACCGCGAAATCCTAATGAAATCCTAATGAATCATTAAGCTCAAAATTCTGGTGGACCTCCAAGTCTAGGATCCAAAACAATATATTTTATATAAAATAACATACACATACCATTATGAGTTCTAATTTTCCCAAAATTCAAACCCTACAAAAAAGATGCAAAATTGAGTTGAAGTTCCTCTTCCTTCAAGATAAACGTAGGGAGGGAATCCCTAACTTAAATATACTTTTACTATTGCCTTAATATATTGCGAAAACCAACTATAAGCACTCAAAGAGCTCATGATTTTGGAATCTTTGCAATCTCATTTTCTTTATTTATATATTTAAACTTGCATATTGAATTTATGCTACTCTTACTACAATAATATTAAAAATTTTAATATTTAAGTCTCAACTTAAGTCTTAATATCATGTGTTACTTATCTATTGTATGATGGATTTCATAGTTTATAAAATTATTTAACCATCATCTCATAGATGAATATCATGTTAATTGGGACTCAACGTGAAACTCAGATGTTAAAATGCATAGCGCTGCTTTTCTTTACAAGAGAGGAGTTTCATTTACAACAACCCCGATACTTCTCAGGATTTTTGTTAGTAATACTAGTTGGGATTCAAATTAAAATTTAAATATTAAAATATCTAACATTGCTCTTCATACTAAGAGAGGATTTTCACCGACACCCTTGGGAGTGATTTCAACAATCCTAGGAGATTTGATTTACAAAACCTGAAAGAGAGTACGCCAAACTCTTTCCATTCAACCCGAGGCTTTCGATGTTGTTTCCCCACTCAAGATAAATTATACTCTGTAAGAAAAATCGACATCAACATTGGTATAAAAAATCAACATCAGCATCGGTCACTAGTTCTTCTTTATCCGTCAAAAAACACTAATAAAGTAATTTGTTTTCTTTAATTTAAAAACAATATATCCATACACTAAAACCAAAAACCTTTGTTTTTTTCCCTCTTTTTGCAAGTCTACCCTCAAATGTACGTTATCTTTAAAATACATAATTGCGAAAGCTTTGTATTATTAATGTGGAAATGTTATGTATCTTAACATGTTGTATAACACTATCACAGAAAGGTGCCAAATTACCTGACTTCTTAGTCAAAAACTAATCGGGCTGTCGCCAAACAATTCTAAATTATTGGCCACATAATATTATCTTCGACAATCAGCATTGGTTGTATATCAGTCACTTAAAGTAGAGCCAAATTACAACCATTCTTAGTCAAAATCAAATCAAAAAGTCATTAGACAATTCCTAATTAAGATTATAAAAAGAAAAGAGTTCCTTGGGAATTCTTTAAAGTTTTTATCTTTGATAAACTCATTTACATCTTCCCTTATCCCTTACACTTTTACTTTTCACCATATACTGTCCAAAAAATAGTTCTTTAAAATATTTAAATAAATTTTTTTAGCCGAAATTGTAAATGACTTTTGATGTAAGGTATTATTTTAAAATTTTAGAATTTTGTTTAAGATTTTAGAATTTTGTTATTTTAAGTATTTTTATTTTTATTTTAATTAGAGTCAATCGTTTTTTATATTTTATTATTTTATTTTCATTATAATTGTGATTTAGTATTTATTATTTATCTACCCGATCAATTTGATTCCACTTCCCCGTTCCATCAACTTTCTTTCTCATTTATTTGAAAAATAATTCAAGTATTCTATGTCCGTAAATGGAATGAGACTGGTTAAAAGTACATACACTTGAAACTGAATATTTACGGAAAAAAGTCAAACTTAAGTCTAAGAATCGTTAGACATTCCTTAATTACAATTAATTAAGAAAACAAATGAGATTTAGAGGAGAATAAAACTCCCTAAGTTTGGTGTCTATGATTAAGGCACAAAAAACCGGGCAGGATTCCCGGATCCTCGGTCGGATCAATTTTGGCGGCATTTGTCTCTAAATGGAGCGTCCTTATGATCCAGTCCGGCCCGAATTGAAGTTTATAAAGCGGTTCTTGGGAGGCTAAATCGGTAAAACGGCTAGTTTCCGCGTGCTTGCCATTAATGATAACGACGGATCTAAGATATTGCATTTAAGTCCTACATATCTATTCTTTTTCGTTTCTCATTGATTTAACGGATTTTTAATATTTACCACCCAGTAACAAAAGGACATTTTCATTTTGTTGCTATTTCATCATTGAATCATATTGAATCATTGCTTAGCATAGTGAATTATTAGACTGATTTAATAAATAGTATTTGTATTTCAAGACAAATATATAAGGACAAATTGGGAAAGATCAAATGCTTAAATTAATGATAATTTTTTATGTTATTTTTAGATATAACGGTGTGCTATGAAATAATTTATTGAGAAAATATTTAATATAATCAATAAATCGATCATATTAATTTTGATTTGTAGAAGTCAACTTTTACATGTCTGTGATTCTTTTAAAGTACTCAAAGCAAGTCTTTGTAAATTCAACTCAAGAAGACAAAAATGAATATTGTACCACTTACTTTTCACTAGTTTATAACACTTTATGTGACTTCTTTTTCTATGTACACACAATATACACATGTATTCACACCTACTAGCATGATTTTGATGCCTTTTCTTTTATTAACAAAAAAAAAATGTGACGGACTTTTTATAAAATAATTGTAAAAAAAAGACTTGGTACAGCTTAGTTCATAATATTGATTATTTTTAAAGATCCATCTAGTATTATCATGTGGCGGCTGTATTCTAAAAGTTTATCTATTTAAGCATTTGGTAGATACTTAAAATTCTATTTTAAAAGATAAATTGACTCTAAATTAAAATGTTACAATAAGTCTAAATTAAAATTCAACTAAAACCATTGCTTGGACATCATCGTATGATTAAATTTTCTTAGATTTTATTAAATTTTTATTAGTTAACTATATTCAGATTGTGGGTTATGGTATGCTTAAAATACTATAGTGGAAGCCTCAAAATACATCTTCATATTATTCAAATAATCATGTCCAAGTAGTGGGTATACAAGAAAATATAAGAAAGTAAAAGGATTCAAAAGTGCAAAAGAAGCACTGAGATCTTTTAAAACTTTATTAAATTTCACTCGTTTTTAGCCCTTTCCTTTCCTACCTATTTTCTGCTTTATTTGTTTCTGCCCCATGTGGCTCTAGTCTTCACTTTCTTCTCTTCTTCTTCCTCTCTCTCTCATCCATTTTTACTTCTCGAAGATTCATCCAGCTTCTGTTCTCCTCTTCATGTGATCAGTAAGTTCTCTTTTTTATATCTTTTTATAATATTATTTCATAAAGTTATTTCTTTGTTTATTTTATTTTATTTTTGTTTGCTCATCTTTTGATGCATAAATGAAATGGGATGAAATTGTTGTGCAAACTAAGCTAAAGGTTATTTTTTATTCTTTTTTTAGTTATCTGGGTTTTCGTTTGTTAAGTGTTTTGTTGAAGGAAATTTGCTAGTTTTGGTTAGGATTATTTCATTTTCATTTGTACTTTTAGCATGATTATTCTTTAAATATTAGCCACAAACAATAATAATAATAATTTTTTAAATTTATCGCTTTTTTCTTACTTCAGAGTTTGCTGTTACTTTTAGCTTTGGATGGTAAAGTTGACAAAATTATGGATGTTATGATTTATGTTAGAAGAGTGTAAAGTTGAAGCTAACTGAGTTTAAGTGGGATCTGTTCTTGAATCATGGAATTATTTTAACTTCAATTTCAGTTTTTTCGATCCTAACGTGTTTCTAGAGAATTCTTTTGCACCCTATTTTTTGTGTTATATATATTTATGAGTCATTTGTTAGAGATCAAGTTCAGTAATTTTTTTTAGCTGAAATTTAGGCTTAATTGAAGATGATTACAGGAAATTGAATTCAAGTTAAATAATAAAATGAAAATTCTTTATTTATAGTTAGTTGTAGCATCAGAATGCATGATGGTATTACTTATTCTTTTTTCAGTTATTTTGGAATTTTGTCTTATTTACCCCTCTTGATGAAATTGTTTGTATGTTCATTTTGTTTGTCGTGACTGCTTATAAACTATTGTTATGTTGATAAGTATGGCTTATTAATAATTTTCTTTGATTATTGATAGAGTTTCTGAGGCAAAAGATGGTTGCAGAATCTTGGTTTCGTAACTTGTGGAGAATACCTCGAAAGCACGAGACTGGTTCTCAAAAAGAGGTGATTGGAGTGCTTGCATTTGAAGTTGTGAGCTTGATGTCTAAGGTGGTTCACCTTTGGCAGTCTTTGAGTGATAAGCAGATTGCTAGATTGAGAGCCGAGATACTAAATTCTGTGGGCATAAAGAAGCTTGTATCGGAGGATGACGAGTTTATTGCAAGTTTAATATGTGCTGAGATGATTGAGAATTTGGCCCATGTGGCGAAATCTGTGGCTAGGCTTGGGAAGAAGTGTAATGATCAGGGTTTAAAGAGTTTTGAGATTGCTCTAGATGAATTTGTTAATATTGGTGCTGACCCATATGGTTGGGAGTTTTCATGGAAGAAGATGGAAAAGAAAGTCAAGAAGATGGAACGTTTCATTTCAATAAATGCAAATTTGTACCAAGAGATGGAAATGCTTTCGGATCACATACAAACTCTGAAGAGAGTGAAGAGTAATGATGGTGAGATAGAGCATTTGATAGAGTTTCAAAAGAAGGTTGCATGGAAGGAGCAGGAGGTGAAGAATCTAAGGGAGGTCTCTCTTTGGAATAAGACTTACGATTATACAATTCTGCTTTTGGCAAGATCACTATTTACATTATTTGGAAGGATACGACATGTCTTTGGAATAAACGTGAGTGTGGATGTCGAGGATTCAAGAGATATGTCTTCTGATTATATTTACCGAAGCCAATCAGTTTCTGCATTATTGCAATCTTCAGTTCATCCATCTGAGAATACTGGTATAGCTAGATTTTCTTCAGGTCCCCTTGGAAAATTTACTGCTAACTCAGGTCCTATTTCAAAACCAAAAAGAATGAATAATTATCATTCAGGTCCTCTTAGTGCTATGAGCACAAAATCGGGTCCTATTCCTGGAAAGAGCAACAATTTTAACTTTTATTCTGGTCCTCTTGGGAAACCTACGGCAAAATCAGGTTCAATTTTCGGAAAGGATGTTAAGAAGTTGTGGCAGACTCGTGATAAGTCAACTGCCCTCCATGGAAAGAAACCACATTCAAAACCCAACAGATTGACTCAAGTAGGACCATTCAAAGGATGCATGATGGCTGCAGATATTTCTCCTGTTGCCAACCGTTATTCAAGTCCAAATATTTTGGGAGCTCTTAATGGAGCCAAAGAGAGCAATGTCGAGCGAATTCCTCAGGCCAATAGAGTTCAAACAAGATCTTCAATATTCAGTTCCAAGGGCAAGTTGTTAGATGCTTCACCCGAAACTCTTGGTGGTGCTGCTTTAGCGCTGCACTATGCAAATGTCATTATTGTAATTGAGAAGCTGGTGGCATCTCCTCACTTGATTGGTCATGATGCAAGGGAAGACTTGTACAATATGTTACCTGCAAGTGTGAGAGCCACTTTGAGAGCAAGGTTAAAGCCATATACAAAGAGCCTGGCTTCATCAGTGTATGATACAGGGCTAGCAGGCGAGTGGACTGCAGCAATGACTGCGATTTTGGAATGGTTGGCTCCACTCGCTCATAACATGATTAGGTGGCAATCTGAGCGGAGCTTTGAGCAGCAGAGTGTAGTTTCCAGGACCAATGTTCTTCTTGTACAGACTCTGTACTTTGCAAATCAAGAAAAGACAGAAGCAGCGATTACTGAGCTTCTTGTTGGCCTTAATTATGTTTGGAGATACAGCAGAGAACTCAATGCAAAAGCTTTGCAGGAATGTGCTAGCAGCAGAATGTTTGAAGAATGCTTGGATTTGGAAGGGTAAGATTATTCACTGGCTGTTGCGATCGTCATCAGAATACCATTGCCTCACCACTTCATTGGCTTTGGGGGATACATGGTTGCAAAGGATTTCTATGTTCTGGCTAGTCCACAAGGCTTCTCTGTTCCAGTCAACAACAATGACGTGGAGCATGGGTAAAACTCCTATCCGCTCTATCGAAATTCCTAATACCTAAATGCACTACCTTAAGTTAAAGATATAGGTTTGAGTAAAAACAATATAGTTTTGTTGAGAAATGGCGGTGCACTTCTGGGCGCCAAATATGAAATTAAGCTGTCATTCAGTGAAATTTGTATACTTGTTTAGGGATAAACTTATGCAGTAATTGTAAATTTTTCCACATTAGGCTTTTCATTCATGTATATAGCCCCTCATGATCTGGCTTGCTTCTTGTTGAGTGGCTTACTGGTATTGATATAGTTATGTGATTGTGAGCTTTCGGCTGCGTGGGAACTGAAAATGTAATTCAGTTTGCAGAAACAAGATCTTGAATTCAATTTATCATATTTATATTCGTTAGGATGGCATATTCGCAAGTCAATTGCAGCCAACTGTATTCAGTGACATTGCTTGATGCCTATTGGCGAATGACTACAAGTATTTGACCTTGGCTTTATATCTGGTGACTCATTTTTATTTACTTTCTTTCAGTTGTCGATGGTGCTAATGGTACTAATGTCCTAGTTTATGAGTGGTGATATTTGACCTCTCATTTTATCGCATCAGCCCTCATTTTTTAATTAACCCATTATAAATCTTTTAATCTCAAATTTATCGTCATTATTATTTGTATTTTTATCATACTTGCACAATCACACTGATATCCAAGTGATTGACCAACTGTAGAGTTTACTTCAATTTTTACAGCTACTGTTATATTAATCTTTTTTTTCTTTCTTAGAAGTACTGTTACATTAATCTCAATTCTTTATTTCTTGCAAAATGATTAATCAAATACAAAGATGACAAAATTTTCTTAATTAAAAGAAAGGACAAAAAAAAAAAAAAAAAAAAAAGAAGAACAAGAAACTAAGCATTCGTGTTGCCACTAAAGTCACAACTGGGGCTTGGTCTCTTAAGAATTCAGCTGCTTTTTATTTATGTTCTTTAGATACGGGTTTTTGGCCATCTCAATGCTCCATACTTTGCACTACTATTTTACCACCTCTTTTACTCGATAAGGGCAAATTGGAGATTGAATTAGTTATATTATTAATAGAAAATGTATTTTAAAATTTTTTATAAGTTCATTCACAAATAGGAGTTAATGAGGTAAATTGGGGGGTGATAAGTGATAACCACTTGCAGCATATCATTTGTTAAGAGCTTAAACCCGACAACCCAAATCAAACCCAACATAAAATAAATGATTTGGGTTGGGTTGGAGGAATTTAGCCCATTTTAAGTTTGGGTTGTGTTGGGTCTTATTTCTCCAACCCATAAAAACCAAATCAAATTCAAGCCTAAATAATAAAAAGATTAATTTATATTTATAATATTTGTAAATTTCATAAGTTTCAAATCGATCTGTTACGGGGTAGGATGATCGTGTTTTATTTTATTTTTAATAAAAAAGAACCAAACCCAATTAAATCCACTGCATGAAGCCAACATTTGGGTAGAAATGGACAGATTTTAATTCACATAGTCAATTTGGTTTTACTCTCATTGAACGGATTGGGTTCGATCTGTTTTTTAAATTGGAAAACAAGAAAAAATATATATATAGTTTAGCCCTTCCCTAGTTAAACACAATATATGATCTTGTCATTTAAAGAATTTGATTAATTAATTAATCAAAAATTGTTTTATAAGATAGGTTAACAATTGTTAATCAAACATGGGGTTTAACTTTCCATATCTACATTGTGAGAAAGGTCAATGTTGGCAAAGGCTGAAGGGGCATTGCACCATTCCTGAGCGATGATGGTGATAACCTATGTTGTCATTAGAAATATCATAAATGTGATATTTATTGTAAAAATAATCAATGGAGTTGAAATATTTAAATATGAGATTTGATTTTCTAAACATGTGACTTAATATCTGAATCATTACTCACATAATTATCAATATTTGTACTCATATATAGTATTTGAAAAGATCATGATCGATACACATTGTTATCATTTTTATCTTTTAAACATATATCACAATGTTTCTTTCGGGTGCGTTTGGTACATTGTATTGTATTATGTTGTATTGCATTATATTTAATGCAAGTGTATTGTATTATGCTATGTTGCATTAGCACTGTATTATAATAATGTTGTACAATGTTTGGTGCTACACTGTACCATATTAATTTTTAATTATACTATGTTTAGTGTTGCATTGTACTGTATTAATTTTTGTAATTAATTTATATTATATATTTATAAAATAATATTTATTAGTACTTAAAAAATTAAATATAGAGGTCTTAAATTTTAGAAATTTAATAATTTTTTTAGTATAAATGTTAAAAAATATCATAATTCTTCAAAAAGATCGAAGGTTATATCCTTTAATTTTTGGAAGCATAACATTTATTTTTTGTATTTTCTAAATATATAACTTGTTAAATATCAAAGCAAATAATTTAGTCAAATAATCTTGAAATAATATAACAAGAAAAATAAATAGTTAAAAACCTACAAGATTTGTTCAAAAGTCATCTCAGGACATCTGTTCATATACACCACAAAATGATAAAGTGACAAAATTTTTACAACATATTTAATAGCAAAATGAATTGTGTTAATATTTTATATTATTATTTATGTTATTATTAATTTTAGATTAATATTATTGAAATTCATTCATATTTAAATATTATTATTTCTTATAATAAATTATTTAAAAATAATTAATTTTTATATATTAATTATATTACAATAATTAAATAGTGTAATATAATATTATATTTTATATACTTTTAAGTAGTTATTATTAATCATATTAAATTATAAATTTATTAATAAATTATGATGTAAAAATAAAAATTAATATTATATTATAAATTAAAAATTTTATATTTATTCATTTTTATTATTATCATTAAGTATAAGTAAAAGTAAAAGTTAAAAAAAAAAAGACAAGCTAATGCGGGAACTCCTGCATTAGCGCGCGCCCCAATACCCAGTCCCAATGAGCCTCAATTGCTCCCAAATATGTTATTGGTTTAAATTAATATTGGGCCCACACTCAATACTATGCAATACCACACGCCAAACACACCATTTGCGTAAATTGATAGTCTGAATGGTGTAGTTTAAAGAGTCGTGACTCATGATCAATACACATTGTTATCATTTTTATTTTTTTAAACATATGTTATTCGAGCATACACTGAGAAAATTTGGGTAAAAACAATGATTGTGAAATGTTATCTCACTATTAAAAAATGAACGAAAAAATATAAGTTCTAACTTCTATGGTTAATACAAGTTAGTTTGGTAAGGTTAGATTCTTAATTTCAATATTATTATTGCTCGTCTTCAAATCTTCCCTCCGACTTTTGAAAATTTCAAGTTATGTCATTTTTTATTTTAAAGATAAGAGGAAAATGAGGGATTAAGGATTTCAACTTTGTTTTTTTTTTCCAATTTATATTTTTCTATGACAAAGAAGACAATTTCGAAAAAAAATAATAATAATTTGGACATTTTTCGTCATGGGGATGGGGCTTCGATTCCCAGCACCCCCTCCCCACTAAAATCAGAAACTTAGTATTCATTCCTTAGTTTTGTGTGGGATCCATGCATCTCATTCTCATTCTCAACTTCAATTTAACAAATAAACAAGTTTTTTATTCCAATTCCCATTCCGAGAATGTAAGCACACCATAATAATAATTTAATTCATTTCGATTCTGATTCTTACAATTTAAGTAATTTATTTATTTTAATTCTCATTTTTCATTCTAATTTTAACTTATTCTTATTTCAGTTTAGTAAACGCCTTGTTAATGTAAATTGTAAGGTGCCAAATTGATTTAGCCACTCCAATTTTGACACATGAGTCCATCTTAAATCTCATTTAAAAAGGAAATTGAATCTACTCTCTCTTTAATCGAAATCCACAAATGTTTATTTAGTTGTATGCGCACTGCGACGCAATGTACCATCGAATGCCAAAGGATTGAAGGATAACGAAATAGATTTCCAATATTTAATTGATATATTTGTATTATCTTAATTGACTACAATTTAATCTCATCTTTTTATCTACAATTTAATCTCATCTTTTTGTCCTCTTAATATTTGAAAATTTAAAATGGTCAAATCATATTTGTCCTTTTGAGATATACCAAAGGGCAATTCCCTAAGTTAAGGATACAGGTTTCAACAATAAGTTAATTATATGATAAAATCTTGATAAATTAATGTTTATAAATTGATACTTCAATTAAATACTATGTTTTCTCAGTTTCGATTTGGGGCCTATTTACTAATTATAATTTGATTAATTAATTAATATTAACTTAATTAATAATTTTTTTCTTGATCTAAGGTATTAATTTGTTGAGATTATGCTATAAATTAACTAAAATCGAACCGGGTAATTTTTAAAAACCTCCCCTGAGGTTTGGGCTTGTTGCAAGTAGATGGCGATAATTGATTTATTTGTAAAAAACCCCCTACCGTCAGTTAAGTTTAACATTGACCGTTAGTTGACCGTGCAAAGACAATATTACCCTTAACAATAGTTTATAAACGAAAATAACTAAAAAAAAAACCAAAATTATTAGCTATTTTACACTTTTTAAATTATTGATATTTTCTTAAAGTTTCTATAAAAAAGTTAAAATTAAAAAATTAAAAAATCCTCTTTAAATTATTGATATTTCCTTAAAATTCCTACAAGAAAGATAAAATTTAAAATTTAAAAATGAAATAGTCATAATCTTTAACTATGATATTGTAAATTTTTAGAATTGACAAGGATAAAATTATCAAAAAATAAGGTTTGTGCTTTTTGTACCAATAATTTTAGTTTTTTTTTAGTTATTTTCGTTTACAAACTATTGTTAAGGGTAATATTGTCTTTGCACGGTCAACTAACGGTCAATGTTAAACTTAACTGAAGGTAGGGGGTTTTTTACAAATAAATCAATTCTCGCCATCTACTTGCAACAAGCCCAAACCTCAGGGGAGGTTTTTAAAAATTACCCAAATCGAACCAAACCCCAGAGAGTGGAATACTAAAGCAGTAAAGCATCAAGTTTTTGGATTCAATTCACCACATTTTTTCCCCTGTAGAATTGATATATTTTGAATTGCTTTTTTCCGTTTGAAAACTCCCTCTGTGGCTGCAAGTGTTTCATCCTCTTCTTCAGAAACTTTTCTATTCGTATAATTGATTTTTATTTGTTGCAACTTCAGCCACTAGTGCTATTTCTTTTATTTTAATATTTTATTATCATATTTGAACATATTCATATAATACAGGACCTGAATTTTTTAAATAAAAATATCAAGAATGTTTTAAAGATACGAGATCAACTATAATAATTAGAGATATTATAACTTACATTCTGGTTACCATCCAATAATATCTAAACTGAAGCGTACAGTGTCCCTCAAGACAATAGCCCTAAAGCTTGGTCCATATTTATTTGTATACTCAAAATTTTGTGTTTAATGATAATAAAAGAAAAAAAAAGATTTCTGCTAAACTTGAAATAAATTAAAAATTATGTTTCACAATTTTTTTTTTCAAATTCACATAAATGGTGGGTAAGGGACAGGGTGGGTAGCATGTCTTCGCATTTTAACAAATAATTTGCTAACTTCCATGTTACAAGAAGACAACGTATATTATATGATCACATAAATTATTACTTTTATAAATACAAAAATTAGATAAATGGCAGTTAAAAATAATAATAAACCAGTTATGTTAAATTATTAATTAATTAGAAGCACAACAATATAGTCAGAAAAAAAAAGTGAATAAGAGACATAATGTTTAGAGAAAAATTTTATTCAATCTCAAATGTATACAATAAAGAGTGAAGACAGTCTTTTACAATGATACAACCATAAAGTGATAAGTAATAGATCATAATTATAAGAGATAATAATTCTTAAATTAGGGAGATAATGAGAGTTATAAGAGTGGAAAGTTGCTTATGAGGAAATAAAAGGTCGATTTGATGAATATTTACATAAATTATAATAATTTCATAATAAGTTTGATTTTTCATTTAATTAAAAACATAATAATTGGGGTTCATTTTAATTTCAATTTTTATAGTCTCTTTTATAAAAAAAAATCGATCATTTATGTAATTATATGATGTTTTTAAATAAAAAAATAATAGGTTAAAATTCCAAATAAAATATTATTTGTTTTTCCATTTTCATGTCACGTGGCGAATAGAAAAGCAAAACAGGTCGCGTTCGCGTCCAAGGTCGAGGCGCTACGTTCGCTTTGATCGGCCGGCAAGGCAAGGTAAGAGCCAGCATATCAAAGCAAACAAGCAAGCAAGCAAGCCACGTCATCAGGTCTCATAATTAAAAATAAAAAATAAAAAAATTCCACCAAAAATTTTAAATTCAACAACAACAAAAATAATTCCATTCTTTCGCAATTCAATTCCCTGTCTCTGTCTCTGTCACAATAATAATAATAATTTATTTTTGCATGGCCGCGCCGAGGCCGAGGTCAACTCGGTCAACGTCTCTCCGGGACTCCGACAAGCTCGAAGGGACCGCCTGCTGGGACGCTCTCGAATGGACCAAAATTGAAGTCTCTTCCTCTCTTTCTGTTCTCATTTTCTTTTCAATTCTAGGGTTTTAGTTTTAGTTTTATTTTTATTTTTTTTATTTATCTTTTTTTATTAATTCTAATTTTTGTTTTTTGTGTTAATTATTGGCAGCCGGTTACCAGCTCCGTATCTCACGCTAATCTTGATTTGTTGCTCGACGCTGAACGAATTGTAGTTGAGGTGTGCGCTTAGTTTCTTCAGTTACTGAGGGTTCAATTTTGAATCTTTGTATTTAATTATACATTTAGGTGAATTATGAATATTTGATTGCTTGTTGATTCTTGGTAATTAAATAATAGTTAAATGAGGTTTGAGGACCTGTCTAGAAATTGTTATACAGATTGTGGGAGTAATGATGAGTGGTCAAATCCTTTTTATGAGCCAAATGGCATTGTGAGAAATCCTTTTTAGCTTAACGAGACAACGATGATACTTGTTAAAGGTTATTGGAATCTTTGTCTCTGTCGTGTGAATATTTTGTTTTATTTTACACGTGTTTGGTGTAATCAATCCTGACAGAGCATGAATTAAACTGTATGTTTATGGTAGGAACATATAAAAATTGCCTTTCCATACAAATACATCAAGTGAGTGGTTGGATTTCACTAAGAATTTGTTACGATATAAATTAAGGGATTATATACTAAATCCAATGCAAATTGTGGAGGTAACGCGTGATATCTTTTATGAGCCAAATGGCAATGCGTGTCCTTTTAAGCTTAATGAGACAGCGTGTGTTGCATTATATAAGGTTATCAGAATCCTTTTCTCGCTCATGGTAATTGTTCTTTTTTTTTTTCATATTACACTTGGTTAGCCTAATCAATGTTTACTGATTATGGAGAAAACTGTATGTAAATGTTAGGAACATATAAAAACTGTTTAATCTATAAGTACAGTGAGTAGTTGGATTTTGCTAAGTATTTGTTACAGTTTAATTACTTGATTGTTCTTTTAAATTATATGCATAAGGTGTTAACTTACTTTTGGATTATGTTTTCAGGGATATGGTGTTGTTCTTGTTAATACAGATGAGGCAGGTACTTTGATAGTGACAAATTTTCGAATTCTATTTTTGGTAAGTGCAGCTTTTAATTTGCAAAGTGAATTTGTTTCTTATGTTTTAATGCATTTAATTGTAATCTGCATTGCATATATGCATGGTGAGAGAAGTGATAGTTTCTGTATTTTGATGCATTTTTTCAATCATTTCCACATATTAGCATGCTAATTTAAGAGGGCAAAAGGGGACGTTATAGCAGCTCATTAAGTACAATTTTTGTGTGTGTGGTAATTTGGCCCTTTGGTTTTTGTTCTTTGTACACTCCCCAACCTTGTGTCGGGAGAAAACATTCAAAACATTGTAATAAATATGAAAAACTCTGTACTTGCACGATTATCAAACTAGTATTTGCTTCTATACCGATGACTTAAACAATTAACCATGCCAATCTATTTAGCTCTCATTGACTTTTACTGTTCTGTTTTCACTGATATCAAGTGTTCCATGTAGAGTATGCATTATGATGAGATTTTAAATAAGGTTTCTTTGAAGAAGAGTTAATAAAAAGAGACATGTGATAATAAATGTAATCAACATGTTACATGCTGCCAGGATGCAAAAAATTCAACTTCTATGGAACTTTGAGCGTATATACCATCTTTTGTTCTTCGAATGCATGACTTCAGTGTGAAGTTATTTCTTGGATTTTGTTGTATCTTCAGTATATTAAATGATGCTTTGATTTCCCTTTTACAAGAGTGAAGGAACCAGAAATATCATTGCACTTGGCACAATACCGCTGGCAGCTATTGAGAAGTTGAACAAAATGGTGAGCTTTTTGCTTCAGTAACCCTTTTTCGGCCTTGCTCATGGTAATGTTTGTGTTTTGTTGGGAAACTGCTGTAGGAAATTAATTCATTTAGTCCTATCACCTGGAAAGCCTCTTGACATAGTTATTCTGTTCTTTCTCTAATCTGATCTCTAACAGTTCTTCTCTTACATACTTCTCATTTCTTTTACCTCAATTTATTTGAGTGGAAGAAACGTCAGAGAGACTGTGACTATAATTTCTACTTAAAGAGATTCATTTTAATGGAGATACAGCATGACAATTGATTTGGTAATTTTTGGTGCATGACACTAATGATAGTGGTAATTCTTGGTGCTTTGGCCTGATAAAAAAGGGAGTGTAAGGGAGAGTTATGTTGGTAGGATTTGGTTGATAGGTATTAGAAGAGTATGTGACAGGATCTGTTATGTTCTGCTTTTTGTTGCTTTTAGTCACGGTGATAGATTTGAGCTAGAGCATTTCTTCTGTTCCAATAAATTAATCAAGTAAAAGAAAAATGCTGCAGGAAACATTTGCATTTTCTCTGGTGCAAGGGAAGTGAACACATAGGGTATTTAGATTTGAGATGTCATGAGCAAAATACCAACACACTGCATACCAAATTTTGTATGGTTGGCTGTGGTATAAGAAAAATTGTGATTTAGAATTTAGAAGATGGAAAAAAGAATCTAGGGTTTATGGTCCAACCTGGGTTAGCAGAATTCCATTTGATCCTTGTGTAACGCCTAAACACTTTTAAAAAAATACATGAAATTATAAAGTGGCTGGTTTTTTGGGCTGGAGTTTTATCAGCAAAAGGATTTGGAGGTTTGGGGATCTTATGGTTTCTATTTGTTGGAAGAGATTAAGTTTTGTAAGTCAATTGCAGTAGTTTGTTTTGGTCAACCATCACGGTCATTGGAATTAGAGAGTTTAAATGGCTCTTTTCTATGTACTACTGATTCCCAGTGAGATTTGATCATCT
>NW_006262274.1:9884743-9892495 GCF_000493195.1 Citrus x clementina
GGCAGCTCCTTTGTCGATGATGGATGAAGTTGTGTGATAATCACACAATACTGACTCTTCACTTAATATCTTTCGCTACTTTGACTCTGGCCCACCATTGTTTTGTTGGTGGTGACGTCATCTGAAGTGATGACGCTCTAAAATATCATAGGTCACCGTCATTATTCTTTGATTAGATTGATCTATCATGAATGTTTATCTGTTTTTAAATCACTTAGTAGGCTGATTATTCAATGTTCATGCTCATGCTTAAATGAATGTTTATTAGAGTGGAATATACATATATATATATATGTATGTATGTATGTATGTATGTATGTATGTATGTATGTATTTATGTAGCTTCAATGGATGTATGTAGGCCGTGAAGATTCAGTCAACCCCTCGTCAAACTGACAAGAATCCTTCACGACGACTTCTCCAAGTCATTGGTATGTTTTTCAAGAATGCAAATCTCTTTTTTATTTGCTAAATAATTATTTTTACATAATTAATGAGAATCATTTGAAGGCTTTGTTTGAAGATAGGAGTTGAAATAGATTTGGGGATTTTTAATTCAAGTTTTACCATCTGGGTTCTGTAGATAGTCTGTATGTTTTATTAACTGTATTAATTCTCCTTCTCTGTAGTTAATGATCCACTTATCATGAATGACCCTAATTATCAAATCTATTATCCAATATTAGGTTTCAGTTGACAAGTGAATCAGAACGTAATATTAACATTAATGAATATTTTATGTTAAGATATGATCTGTTGCATTTGTAGATACTACGAGCGTTTCTTTATCATGCTCATAGTTAAGTTGGTGGCCACACTGGCAGCTGCATGCTGCTAAGTGGTTATGGGAGTCATTTGTTTTTAAAGTCTTGCAAAGAACTAGAACAGTAATGGTCTGTATACGTAGTTGCGATAAAACGTTTGCATCTCAACTGACATGGCATGTGATGTGGTTTCATTGGATTGCTGTGTGTCAAGTGGTTATGCACCTTCTTGTTTCACTCTTATGTGGTGATTTGTATGAGGGCCATGTATTTGCATCAATTGGGATACAAACGTTTTTCAACTTCATAAATGTAGCACTACTCAGTACTAGAATAATTTCAGTCTAATAGTCTTTGGCCAATCTTTCTTGTACTTTGGCTTGTATATTGTATAAAATTAGTTTAATAGAACTGTTCTTTTTTGTGATTATAGTAATAGCTCCTCTTACATTTTGCAGGCAAAGATATGAGAATTGTTGTCTTTGGTTTCCGCCCTAAAACAAAGCAGGTCAATTTTAAGTGTCTTAGTTCTTGTAATTACCTGTTTATTTATTTGCTCATATTCACATTGTTGGCTTCACAAATTTGACTTACCCTCTAACATTTGGTTGATATGTATGGTATTTCTCTTTTACGCCATGGAAGAATAAGACACCTGTGAGAGGCTTTTGCATTGGGTTCCACATTGTGTAAAGAGATTGAATAGTGTCCTTAACACCCAAATGTGTAGCCAACATGAAAACTTCCATCTACCTAAGTCAGTCATGTTGGGAAGCTTTGGTTGAGATTTGGGCTCAAGGTCCCTGATGGCTTGAAGACATAGAAAAATAACTAGCAGCTGGGAGAGGATCTCCTCCTATTACACTTTTACGTCCAATTTAATGTTGTTAATGGTCAGGATGAGTACTTATACTATAGATAAAATGTATGATGATCTTATGCATATTTATTTTCAACAATAATGTTAGTCATGATTTAGGATTTGTTGACTCTTCAAAAAATTTTAATTTTTAACTAGTAACAACTTGAATGCAGTTGTACTGCAGTTTTACATTTGGTTTTGTTATATGATAGGATTTAGATATAATTGTGGTTAGAGATTTTGGCTAATTAGAAACCAAAAAGCAAAAGTTGTGAATGTGATTACCCCATGGTGGAATGAGATTGTTCTACTTTAAGCTTATGGATTGCTGGAGGGGGTGGAGCGATAAGGATAAGTAACTTCTTAGAAAGATCATAGGATATCAATGCTCGCTCTTTTGAGTGCTAATGTTCGCTTACAAAGATATTCACCTATTGTGCATCCTTCATTGTAGTAAGGGGTGTGTGCCTTGACTTCAAATCATGTTCAAATTCAGTCTAAGGTTGTTGTGGCTTGCTAACATCTTTTAAAGTTAATATTCATTACAAAGGGTGTTCTGTTATAGTAAAACTATACCTCTTTAAATTGTGGATGACATGAAAACTGTAGTATTATGTTGGTTTTTTTCCCTTGTACATTCAGGGGACCTCAAGGATTTTGTTGATTAAATTATGTTAAAATGCTTCAATATATTGAATTTATACTCTTGTTATATGTTAACTTTCTTCTTTATTAGTCCAAATTCCAGTCCTCATATTAGAACTATATATTTTACCAGAATTTGAATTTTTGAACTTCAAAAGAAAAACTTTGCTATAGTATATTATAGATTTTGACATTTTGTGGAATTTAAGAGTGACTGGTGCAGTTACATGGGCCCAACTTCACACTCTACATGTGGCATTTTAAAATCAACATCCGATATGTTAGCGGTTTCTTGCCTATTATTGTTAGTGTTAGGACTGGCTTGCTGCTTAGCATCAGCTGTACTTATGTCTAGTCATGAGAAATCATTATAAATTCCATTTTAGTATGCTGATCATGCTACTTGTTTTCTTAACAAAATAAAGAAAGATGTTAGTGATTTTGTTATATGTGTAAATTTTATATTATGCACCAGACATAACTAGTGCCGTGATTTTCTTTTTGCATGTGATAATAAATGATCTAGGTTAATTATTAATTTCACAGAGGCGTGCTGTTTATGATGCATTAGTGAAGTGTGCAACGCCAGCAAGAATCTGGGATATTTATGCTTTTTCATCTGGGCCTTCCAAATGTGTTAATACCAACCCAAAGGTGCGGTTATTGAATGAGTATTTTCGTCTTCTTGGAAAAAGTTCCAGCTCTGCAACCATGGACATGATTGAAGAGGGTTCATTTACACTGTCAAATGAGTTGTGGAGAATAAGTGACATAAATTCCACCTATACAATGTGCCAGAGTTATCCATTTGCTTTGATTGTTCCAGAATGTATTATGTAAGTATTGGAATCCTTTTTATCAGCAAAAGAAAGAAGGAAATGTCTTTGTTCCAGTAATTTTGTGGGTTTACTTTGTATGCAACTAAGAACTTTGCTTAATTGCTGATGCTAGTGATCAGGAATTGCTCCAGGCTTCCTCCTTTCGTGCACGGTATCGATTGCCTGTAATTTCTTGGTGTCATTCTGGTATGCAGAAAATTTATATGTTTGTTATTTTTTTTTTTTATTTTTGTAATCATTGCCATACTCATGTCTTGATATTTGGGGTGAAAATAGGAACTGGAGCAGTCCTTGCTCGTTCATCTCAACCCTTAGTTGGCCTCATGATGAATATGAGAAGGTAGGTTGAAGTCTCCACTTTAGACTCTTGGTCCTCTACCATTGAATGAATGCACAATGGAAACACACAAAAGGCAGATTGTAAATGGTGTTTACATTAATTCAATTGTCAAGTTATGTCTTTAGGCTTGGCAATTGAACAATTTACTTTTTTTTGACACTCTTCTAATTTTGTTCAGCAACGCTGATGAAAAGCTTGTTGCTTCCCTATGCACGCAACTTGCTGGTGGAAAGATGTCACGGAGGTAAGCTTGTTCTGTTCATCTTTTTTGGTTTTTGGGTTCAGTGCTTGTCGTTGTCATTTTTCCTTCTCTGTTTGGTTCAATTCTGACCTGACCTTTCCTAAGGCTCTAGAGTTTCTTCAACAATGTCATGCACATCATTTTATTGAAATGTGAATAAACATTCTACTAAATATCAATTTCCTTCATAATGGATGTGATTTTCAGTAATAAATGGTAATTTTAATTGGATATGTTATATACAATCTATATATGAAGTCCATCAAGTTATGGGAGCAATTTTTGGTCTTTTTCCTTCTTTACGGAACTTCTTTCTTAACACCAAAGAGCATGGTTTTTAAAGTGGGCCTGAATGATACAACTTATGATTTGTAAATATCAATTTGATAGCTATGATACTCCTGATGATAAATTAGTATTTTTTCCTCTGTTATATGTATTTGATGTTGAATAAATCATTTTGCATTGGCTTTTCTTTCGTTTTTAAATTTTTGTGGTCCGTTTCCAAATCTAATGTAAAATGAGGTTGAACTCTTTTCATGGGCTTTGTTTCTTCTAATTATTCTTCTTCTCAGGAAGCTCTATATTGCTGATGCAAGACCAAGAAAAAATGCTTTAGCAAATGGAGCAATGGGTGGTGGCTCAGAGTCGTCTTCAAATTATTTTCAATCTGAGGTATGTCAAAGGTTTGAACTGTTCAGTAATGGATCTATTGACTTTTGAAGTTACACCGTTTGCTAATGATATTTCCCTCTCTGTTTATTTGTTATTAGATAGTCTTTTTTGGGATAGACAACATTCATGCAATGCGAGAAAGTTTTGCACGGTTGAGAGACTACTTAGACACTCATGGCACCACATCGTCTGATGGAATGTCATCATTCTTGGTTAGTCGTGGGACCTATGAAGATCTTTTCTTTTCTTATCTTAAGTTCTTTTAATCGGTGTCACGAATGCTGAGAAAAAAAAAGTTTGCTTCTGACATCAGCCGCAACATGCTTGACACAAATTTATGAAGAGCATTTGCAGTTCTAGGAACATTATTACCTCACAGTTCCTCTCATGTTGAGTTGGAACCTTGTCACATTACTCGTTTATGGTATTTTTAATTTGAGTCATTTGCTCAGTGCTCAGTCTGTATAAAATGTTCAAATTCCTCAATTTTTTTTTTTTTTTTTGAAAGTGTTACAAGGTGGATATCCTCAGGTTGAATTGTTAAGGTTTTTTAAATGTCTGTCTGCTGAACTTTGGATAACTGTTATCCTTGGAACATCTGTTTATGCTATTTTCCAATTTTATTGACAGAGACATGGTGGTTGGACATGGGGTGGGGGCAATCTAAGCAGTATGTCAGCTTCAGTATCAACCCTTGGAGACAGTGGTTGGTTAATACATGTTCAGAGTATCCTGGCTGGTTCAGCTTGGATTGCTGCACAAATCGCTTTAGAATCAGCTTCTGTGCTAGTACATTGCAGGTCGGAAGTTTTTTGATGTCATAACTTCCTGGACTGGTCATTACTAGAAATGGATAAAAATATTTCAGTTTCTGCTCAGAAAAGTTTGACATTTTGAATTTTTAGTTATGTAAGCTTTGCTTCATAACAACTATAAATACTTAAATAAATTCTTGATTGGCTATTGAGTCATATTTCTAGATATATGCAATTTTTAGATTCCTTATTTCTGGTTTATATCATATATGCAGAGACAGGGTTAGGTTACATTTATAGAATTTTCTATTTGTCTTGGATGACAGACAGGATGATTTCAAAAGGACCACGTCATGTATCATTTCTTTATTCGTTTGTTTATTTTCTTTTAAGCTGTTTTTATCTGAAACTCTGGTCAGCAAGGTATAACGACCAATCCATTGTTTTCATATGTGAACTTGGGAGGGCTCTTTGTCAAAAATTGTGTATTTTTACGTAGGTTTACTCCAGGAGTTTTTCATGGATTGCTGGCAGCAATCTTTGAAGACTAAGAGAGGCAGGTAAAAATCCAGTTCTCAAACTGAGCTTTAGATTGGAGTGATTACGATGATGTTAAAGTTGTCTATGAACTTGTGTAATTAATAGCCCGTTTGGGAGTGTGGTGCAAAGCCCAACTACTAAAGGGTTTGGTAACACTCGTAGCTGGACTTTAGTAGCTTAGCAAATTTTTTCCCAAACACACCCTTATTTAGATTGAGTTGAGTTTAATCCAAATGACTTTTTATTCCACCATTTAGAGAGCTGCGAGATAGAGAGAGCAAGAGACAGGAATTTTTATTGCAATTTCGCCTACTTCTGTAATCAGGATAGATATTAGAGATTTCCTGTTTGAAGTCCTAGGTAATTCCTATTTTGATGTGTTAAAGATTAATAAAATGAAAACGTTTTGTTGACACTCAACAAAATGGAAAATTTGTATTTCAGGTGTTTCCCTGAAATTGGCCTTTATTGGCCTTTTTTAACATTTTTGTATTTTGGTGTCTAACATGTTCATTTGCCTTTGTGTTATGCAGTGATGGTTGGGATAGAACAACTCAGTTGGTTGCACTTGCTAATTTGTTACTTGATCCATACTATCGAACATTCGCTGGATTTCAGGTACATTTTTATGCTTGAAACTTTAGCTCTTATTGGCAGTCTTAAGATCGTTTTTTCTGATGTTTCTGCCAAGATGTTCTTAAATAATCTAGTATGAAAGGCAATGTGGGAACTCTTTTGTTGCATGCATAGGTTTTTTGTGGACCTTTTAGTTTATTTTTTTCCCATTTTTATTTTACTGTCTCAGAATCAAGTGTTAGCATTGATTTTTTTTTTCTTTGCTTATTTTTATTTTCTTCTTGGGTTGCTGTACCGTTCTTATTTGTCTTATCCATATGAGATGGTAACTTGGATATCATTTGCCTTGCTCTTCAGTTATGCACTCAGTGTGATGCGTGATGTGACTCATAAATTATAAAATCTTTTTTCTTGGTGCAGGCACTTGTTGAAAAAGATTGGCTAGCATTTGGCCATCCATTTTCGGATCGTGTGGGAATGCCAACCCTCTCTGGAAGTGGTGATATATCTTTTGAATTATGTAGGCAGTCCTCTACTGGGAGTTTTCCGTCATCACCCATGCGCCAATCGTCTGGTTCATTAGCACCTCAAGCTTCTGGTTCTTCTCATGCACAGAACAACTATTCTCCCATATTTTTGCAGGTTCTTGCATTAATATTTAGTTTAACTATTGAGTCGTTAGTAGAATCTTCATTTAATTAATATTTTCAAAATTCAGAAGCTTAAACCGATAAGGGCCTGAAAAACAAATCTTAACATTTATCATGTGAAATGTTGACTAAGATGAGCTTGCAGATGGGCTTAGATACAGGAGAGCTCGAAAATGAGCCAAAGAATTGAAATTTAAATAATTAAAATTGAGTTTGCACTTGTGGAAATTTAACTTGAGACATTATCTTTTGATACCATGTTAGAGAAACCTTTTGACCCAAAAGCTCAAGTTCTTGGCGCACTTCATTAAGTAGCTGCTCAATCCTGTGTAAACACTAGCTTGCCTTGAGGTCCTGACCCCTCTTCCATGCCTTTGGCTCTACTGTGGGAGGACTTCAGCTTTCTTGTTGTGTTATAAGTTTGTCTGATGAAAAATTAATGATCTGGTGTGTGAATTTGTTTCTGCAGTGGGTTGATTGTGTTTCACAATTGATGCGGATGTATCCATTTGCCTTTGAGTTCTCGTCGGTATGTATTTTCTTCTATATGTGAAATGAATTTCTTATTCTGTAACATATCCCATCATTAAACTTGAATGTGCTGGTGAAATGTTTTCTTTCTTTCCATTTTTTTCCCCCTTCTCTCTTCATTGTTTCATATCCTTTCCAGAGAAAACCAATTGTTGACTTTTCTACTCTTTCGTATCCAGGCTTTTCTGGTGGATTTCTTGGACTGTGTGCTTTCTTGTCGCTTTGGAAACTTCTTGTGCAACAGGTAGTTTCACATTAATACAAGCAGTGGGGTGGATCCTATTCCAATAAAAGCTGTGGTAACTGGCATGCATAAATTCAAATATTGCAGCAA
>NW_006262274.1:9892595-9934238 GCF_000493195.1 Citrus x clementina
CACCGCTTTAGTTGCTACTAAGAACGGCCTACCCAATATAATATTGTAGGCACCTGGGTGATCTACAATAAGAAAATCAATCATATGAACAACACGGTGAGGTACCTTACCAAGTGTAACGGCCAGCGTAATGATGCCCTTTGGTATAACCATATCTCTGGCGAACCCAATAAGAGGCGTAGCATAGGGGGTGATCTTTGGCGACTCAATCAATAGTTGATCAAAGGCGCTTTTGAAAATGACGTCAACGGAGCTGCTGGTATCTACAAGAGTTCTTGCTACCTTACCGGTGGCAACCTTCAACGTAACTACTAAGGTATCGTCATGGGGGTACGAGATACCCTCCGCATCGTTTTCTGTAAAAAGGATAGGCAGGGGATGGTAGGGTACCTTCGGTGTACCCCATTCATTAAGGTTGACTTCTCTGCCAATATTGGTGGTTATCGACAACGATCTACCATAGCCTTTGATAGCCCTCCTAGATTGGCCCGCTAAAGTCGGTCCGCCCATGATCATCTGGACATACACACATTTCTTATGTCCCGAGGGTACCTGATGCAGAGCAAGAAATTGAAGAAATCTTAATTAGATTTAAATTTATAATATTTAGGAATATTTTAATTAATTTGTATTCTACTTTAATTTGGTTTCCTATTTAGAGTTTTATTGTTTAGGCATTGCTTATTTGAGTAATATTCCTAATTTAGGTACAAGTCTTATTAAAATAGGTTTTCTAATCAAATTAGGATAAGTCTCTTAGTTAGTATAAATTAGTGTCTTTTGTATCTTTTGGAGCATATATGTTCGATTTCAATAATATTTTCAATTTTCAAATCTCTTTGTGAGTATTTGAGTTTAGTTAATTCTCGGTATTCTACGGAATCAACGAGTCTTAACCCCTAAATTCGTGGTATTCTTTTGAATCAACGTGAATTTAGTTGTTCTTTTGTTCCGGTATTCTCTAGAATCAACGGAATATTTTGAACATTAAACTTCCGCTGCATCAGTACCTCTCGTTCAGGACTGCCATCAGCTACCCGCTTGCCCTTATCTTGCTCCGCGGATTTCCGAGCTTCTCTCATGCCAGCAACAAATTCTTTGAGGTACCCGCTAAGAATCAAAGATTCAATTTCCTCTCGCAAGGTAAAACACTCGGTTGTGCTGTGACCGAAGTCCTCATGGAACTCACAATACTTCAGGCTATACTTCATGTTAGGGTACTTCTTCATTGGCTTAGGAGGACGAAGGAGGCCAATATCCCGAATATGGTAGAAGATCTGCTCTGGGGATCGATTCAGTGGATGGTAAGATTTGTACCGAGGCCTCGGTGGTAACTCTCGCTGATCCGGTGGTGGCGATCTTGGAGGTTGGGGTACCCTCGGGGTACCTTGAGCGTTATACCCTTGTCCCTGCGGGGCAGCCCGTGGAGGGCTCTATGCTCGGGGTACCTGTGGTATTGGGGCCTCCATCCTCTTGGGCTTTTCCTTGTTCTTTGTAACATCGGCTTTATCTTCTTGGCGCTTCAATTGGCATTTCTCATCCATCTCCACCTGCTGCAACGCCCGGGAACGGGCTTCCCCATATGAAAGTGGGCGCTTCTTTTGAAAAGAACGCCATAACTTGCCCAACCTCAATTTTTTTTCAAAATGGGTCAATGTGTATTGGTTTCCAAATGCTCCGGTTCGCAGCACCTCTTGGTGGAAACGACTCACATACTCCGCCAAAGGCTCGGCTTCCCCTTACTTGATAAAGGCAAGTTTGGAGGCTACTCTATCTTGAGCGGAAGCGTAGGAAAACTCTTTAGTAAATTTGGATAACAATTGGTGTAAGGAAGATATGCTATCCGCTTAGTTTCTTCCCTTGACTAAACTTTGTGTACTGTCGGGCTAAAAAATATTCTCTTTGTCTTTTTCGTTTCCTGCCACTTTTTTTTTTTTTACTCAACTGCTGATGAGAATGAATAGTTGTCTTTATGTCTTTCTTCTATTTTCTTGGGAAATGGCAGTCTTCTGACACACAGTTTGAATTTTAAAAATATCAATCTCACACAAACATCCCTTATCTCATTTCTTGTGCAGTGTGTTCTGTCAGGTTGAATTAAAAATTCCTAACGTGAATGTCAATCTCCTCTCATTTATTTTGAAAATCCCCAAATGATCTTCTAAAAGTTGATTATCTCCAGTGGCCTTCTTCTTTCAAAATTTCTCACAGGTAAAAATTTCTTCTTTACTCTTTTTTTTTTTAGCCTGGTCATCTTCCCTAGGCTTATTCTATCTCTTCACTTCCCTTTTTTTTTTCCTTCTTCTTCCCGTGTTTTCTCTCTTCTCTTTTCTTTATTCTTTTTCTTTCTTTCTTCTTTTTCTTTCTTCTTTCTTTCCCTCTTTCGGCCGACGATCTTCTCTCGTGTTTTCAAGCGTGGGTCTCAGTTGCTGCAGCGGCGATTTTGGCTCCAGATTTGGTTGGTTTAAGGCGGTTTTTCGGCAGCTCACGGCAAGATCCAACCCGACGGTAGACACGGTAATCCCCCTCCATTGTGTCTTTATTTTATCCTTACTTTCTCTCTCTTCTTTCTCCTTTTCTTCTCTCTTTTTCTTCTCTATTTTCTTTTTCTCTTTCGTTTCGGTCGGCGTTTTCCTTGGTAATTTCCGGCGTCGGTTTGGTGGCTGTAGCCGCGGCAGTCGACGTCAGTTCAGTGGCTGCAGTCGCGGCAGCCGGCGTCGTTTCGATGGCTGCAGTCCCCCCCATCTGTGTTGTCTTCTCCATTCTTCGTTCTCTTTTCTTTTTTTTTTTAATTTTCGACGGCTTTCTCCCTTGGTGGTTTCTAACGTCCTTCTCGCGATCTCCGGTTTTTGGTGGTTACAGCCATGACAGCCGATGCCGGTTGCTGCAGTTTCTTCGTTCTTCATTATTATTATTTTTTTATATTTATAAATAAAATAAATTGGCTAATTTCATTTGTGCTTGAATAAATAAAATAAATTTACAGCTTCTTCGTTCTTCACGCCATTGGTTTTTATATTTGCATATTCTTACTTACTGTTTTTGGTTGCCTACAGCTTTATCTCCCCACAATTACCAATCCTGATCCGTCAAGTTGGTAAATCACAGGTATCCTTCCTCGTTTCTCCTCCTTTGGCGCATTTACAATGGCACTATTTTGCATACTCTGAGAAAAATTTGTTTGTTTGTTTGTTTTTTTTTTGTTGATGTTTGCATTTGATGGTTGATGTGTGGTGGGTGGTGTATGGTATGAAAATGTTGTTGGGGGAATTGTGGCTTGGTGGTTATGTTGTTGGGGGAATTGTGGCTTCATGGTTATGTTGTTGGGGGAAAGTAAATGGGCAAGAAACCTACGGGGCCAGTGAGGAAGCGTTGTGCAGTTGGGGCTAGTAGGGTTGACAGCCCTCCTGCGGGTTCTCCTTCCCACATCTCCATTAGCGAGGAGAATAGATCTTCCCCTAGTACCTCTGGGAGTTGTAACTCTCACTTTGAGCTCCCTCCCCCTAGGAGTACTCCTCGTGTCATCCCACACTTTCCTAGTAAACGGCCAACCCCTCATCCTAAAACAAAAGGTAGGTCATCCAAGCCCAAGGTTCCAGCTCGTTCCTCAGACCGGTCTCCCAAGTCTCTCTCTGCCACACCTTTAAAATCTGGCAACCTTTATTCCCTAGGCACTAGGAGAGCTACTTTAGGGGACTTAGAACAAATTAGAGCCAAATACAATATTCCTCCCTCTGTCCAGCTTAGGGTACCCTATGTGGATGAACGACCTGAGTGTCCGAAGTCTGACGGGATTGCTCTCCACATTGACCTCTTTGATCTAGGACTCTGCCTGCCCTCCAACCTTTTTATATGAGACTGTTTAGTTATTTGGGGGTAGCTCCTGGGCAGCTGTCCCTTCGCGGGTGGAGGACACTTACAGGTTTACATGTGTTATGGTTGGAGGTATTGAGGCGCAACATTTCTATGCGGGAATTGATGGGCCTTTACTAATTCAAAAAGCCTAAGGGTCCCGCTATTGCTTATTTTTCTACTTGGGGTGATCATGGCCATATTGTTGAGGGGGACCCCGCCTTGAAGAAGGGTTATAGAAATGGATGGTTTATGGCTGATGGTAGGTGGGGGACAGAAACTCTGGATGAAAAGGATAACCCCGTGGAGGTTCCCAATTCCTCTAATGTAGACTGTAAGTATTTCCTTATTTACGGTTCTTTATCTTAATATTTCACATGGATGTCTCGCTAACCTTGGGTTCTCCA
Source organism: Citrus x clementina (assembly GCF_000493195.1). Classification (NCBI taxonomy): domain Eukaryota; kingdom Viridiplantae; phylum Streptophyta; class Magnoliopsida; order Sapindales; family Rutaceae; genus Citrus; species Citrus x clementina. Next base: position 9,896,855 of record NW_006262274.1, read on the forward strand.
TGCTTTTGTAGGTGTGACGTGAGCTAAAGGATCATGCCCAGTTTAGGAGGTGGAGAGAGATGTGAAGAAGTTTGTAGAGAGGCTTCGAGGTGCACAGAGGAGTAGTGAAGTGTTAGAGGAGAGCAGATTATGGAGAGCGGGGCTGATTGACCAAAGTCTTCCACCTCCTCCCGGGGGTGACTCGTGTATGATTTGGGTGTCGGGGGGTACCCTATTATTATCTACGGGACTGGGGTACCTCGTCATCACTGCATTCTTTATTTTGCTTCCCCACTTTTCATTTCCCATTTTTGCTTTTGTACTTAGTACTCGTCCAGCTAACATAACTTTTGTGCATTGGGTGCAGTTATGGAGTCAGCGGGTGACGCTTTTGATGCATTTTTCCAAGCGGTAGTGGGTGGTGCTTCTGGATCTCAGGATTCGGCGGTACCTTAGAAAAGTTTTTGGCCACCTCGAGCTCCCAGACTAAAGGGGAAATCTCAGGGTACCTCCCAAAGTGCGTCGAAGGGTACCCCTCGTTCAAAGAATAGAAAATTCGGGCTGGTTTCTGCTTTCCTCGATGAGTTGCGTGAAGATGACCTAGACCCGGCTTCCAACAAGGAGGTTTCACACTTGGCTCGCTGTTTCTATTATTCTACCGAAAATGTTACCTTCGAGGTCGCTGAAGAGATAGACAAGATGAGTTTGAGCCAGCGTTATGGTCAAGCACTCAGGACTACCCAAGAGGTAGGCTTTCCCGGGGTACCCCGGGTGTACCCTTCATTTTTTACTTATTTAATCCTATTGCCATACACATATATTTAATATGTCTTCTATGACCTGCAAGCATATTTTCTCCTCAGCTATTGCCTTCCAGACCTCGACTCCCTTGTTGCTGCCCAATCAGAGGTCAGCAAGTTAAGGGGTGAGCTCCAAAGTCGTCAGTCTCGCGAGGATCAGCTTGCTCGAGAAGTCAAAACTTTGCAAGAACGCATTACTGGCCTATCGGGAGAGAAAGCTCGAGTGGAGAAGGATTGCGATGAGTTGAAGGCCACAAACAAGGATCTGTTATCCCGACAAAAGACGATGGCAGAGGATGCATTCTCACTTATCATGACGGAGGTGTGGAGTGTGGATTCGGAATTGGAGGTATCCAGTGTGCAGAAATTCGTCAACAAGGCCACGATTCTGAAGACGATTGCGGAGATGAAGAAGTCTTCCCATGCAAGGTCGGGTACCCCTTCCGAGTCGCCTAAGGTACCCCGCGCGCTTCAGCCGTTACCCGCCTCAGATGCCCTACTTCGGTTGCTCATATTCTGGGTACCTCAGAGTCCTCTGCTGATTGCCCTCTGGAGAAAGATGATGGGGATGGTGTTCCACCCTTGCTGTAGCCTTTTCACTATGCTCTTATGTTTTGGATCTATCCACATTTTGCTATTTGGAACTTGTTTCTTTCTTTTTGGTTTCTTAGGATATTTTTTATTATTGGGACTTCTCTTTTGTTATGATTCCATGCCACCGAGCCCTCTCGTACTTTGCATTCTTGTTATTCTGCAAATGAATGCTTGACTAAACTGTTATCTTACAAATTTTCAGGGTACCTCTCATTTTTCTTTTTTCTTTTTTTTTTAAAACGGGGTACCCCCGGTACCTTAACAAATATTCAACATCAGGCGCCTGCTGGTTTATATAGATCGTCGAATTTGGTGCATGCCCTTCTTGGCAACTATGGCGAATTTCCCACAAATATGTAATCAAAACATCCTCGCGACATCTCGATCAAAAATTGAAAGTGCACAATTGGTCCAACCAATCAATTTCTTATTCCTTCGAAGTTCCCTTCGAATTTTTTGAATAGCTTACCCCCTACTTTGCTCAAGTAAGAGGACGAAGGTGTGGGTGTACTCATATCTAAGCTGAACCTCGTGGCGCTAGGGTATGCCGGTTTTACTCCACCCTCGAGTCCTCTTTGACCCTCACTCTTTTTGTTTAGGTAGTTTTGTCATGCTTCTGCAGAAAGGCTACTCCTGGGCTGTTCACTCTGTTGCCCATCTTGGCTCTGCATAAATCGTCACGATCCAGGCATATCAGGTATCCTGGCTGGTCCTGTGATATGTTAGTCATAATTGACAAGTGTATGACGAGAATTGCATATAACCAGATGCGAGGGTATATTAATGGCGATAAATGAATATAATCCGCATTCTAAGATCGAAGTAACGAAAAATAAAGAAAGAACCCACATCATATTTGTTGAGAAAGAAAATGCATTTATAGATAACGAAAGCGTTGATCAATACATGACTTAGCTTTATTACCCTGAGAAGAATGAGAGACCGCAAGACTTCCTATCCTTTTCATTTGAAAATTAAATAAACTCTAAAGTTGCAACTGACCAACATAGGGCGTTTGGGGGTACCCCATTTGGCCTACCACACAAAAATATTAAAGAAAGCAAATAGCAGCAAAAGACTAAAGGTTAAGACACTGTCCTTTAGTAATATTTCCATAGCATTACAGCATTCCAGGGGTGCCTCACGATTGTCCCATCCACGTGGAGTAGCCTGTATGCACTTGACCCAACAGGTTTGTCGATGCGGTAAGGTCCTTCCCAATTTGCCCCAAAAGTGCCTTCGCAGGGTACCTTAGTGTTTTGAGTTACCCTTCTCAAGACCAAGTCTCCTTTCTTGAAGGATTGAGGGCGTACCCTTTTTTCATATAGACCCAAAATGCGATGCTGATATATGGCTGTCCTCAATTCTGCTCTAGCCCTTTTTTCGGCCACCAAATCAAGGTTGGAAGCAATCAATGAGGTGTTCTCGGCCTCATAAGAGTATTCAACCCTGTGAGAGGGTACCCCGATTTCTGCTGGAATCACTGTGTCAACACCGAATGCGAGGGAAAAATGGGTCTCCCAGGTGGAAGTGTTTTGAGTAGTCCGGTAGGCCCACAGAACCCCAGGCAGCTCGTCTACCCATGCTCCTTTTTCTTTCTTCTAGCTTCTTCTTCAGGATACCTTTGATAATCTTGTTAACGACTTCGACTTGCCCATTAGATTGGGGATGAGCAGGTGTAGCAAATTGGTTGGCTATCCCAAGCTCCGAACAAAAATTTTGAAATTTTTCATTATCGAATTGCTTGCCGTTATCACTAACAATTGCATAGGGGATCCCAAATCTGCAAATGAGATTCTTCCAAATGAATTCCATGGTTTTCCTTTCTGTGATGCTTGTTAGTGGCTCTGCTTCCGCCCACTTTGTGAAATAATCTACTGCCACGATTGCATGTTTTGCTTGCCCCTTCCCGGTAGGTAACGAGCCAATGAGGTCCACTCCCCATATAGCGAAAGGCCAAGGGAAAGATATATTTGTTAGCTTCTCTGGGGGTAGGTGGGGTACCTTGGCGAACCTTTGTCATTTGTCACAGCTTCGTACCATATTCTTGGCATCTTCCCGTATGGTAGGCCAGTAGTACCCCTGATGGAGAGCTTTTTACGCCAGTGATTGTGCTCCATAGTGATTGCCACAAATCCCCTCATGTATCTCCCTTATGACATACTCGGCCTCGTCACTTCCCAAGCATTTAAGGTAAGGAAGAGTGAATCCTCTTCTGTATAGGGTATCCTGGATCAGGCAGTACCGCGATGCTTTATACTTTAGTCTTCTTGCTTCACTTTTATCAGAGGGGAGGTCTCCGTCCTTGAGGTACCTTATGATAGGCTCCATCCAAAGTACCTCGTTGGAAGTGATCCTACGTCCAACGACTCTAGGAGATCAATGCTGGGGGCGGGTATGTGTTCTGTCGTGATGGGGCCAGCTGACTGAGCTACACCAAGGGACGCCATTTTTGCCAAGGTGTCGGCTTCGCTGTTCTCCAGTTGGGGTACCCTTTCCACCTTAACCTCGCAAAATTGGGACATCAATTCTTTCGTTTTTCCGAGGTACCCCTTCATGTTTTCCTCTTTCGCTTGATATTGTGCGGTAATTTGGCTTACCACCAACTGGGAGTCGCTCTTGATGTGTACCCTCTTTGCTCCCAAAGCCTTCGACATCCTCAACCCTGCTATAATGTCCTCGTATTCGGCGTCATTGTTTGAAGCCTTGGTTAGTCATGGGACCCATGAAGATCTTTTCTTTTCTTATCTTAAGTTCTTTTAATCGGTGTCACGAATGCTGAGAAAAAAAAAAGCTTGCTTCTGACATCAGCCGCAACATGCTTGACACAAATTTATGAAGAGCATTTGCAGTTCTAGGAACATTATTACCTCACAGTTCCTCTCATGTTGAGTTGGAACCTTGTCACATTACTTGTTTATGGTATTTTTAATTTGAGTCATTTGCTCAGTGCTCAGTCTGTATAAAATGTTCAAATTCCTCAATTTTTTTTTTTTGAAAGTGTTACAAGGTGGATATCCTCAGGTTGAATTGTTAAGGTTTTTTAAATGTCTGTCTGCTGAACTTTGGATAACTGTTATCCTTTGAACATCTGTTTATGCTATTTTCCAATTTTATTGACAGAGACATGGTGGTTGGACATGGGGTGGGGGCAATCTAAGCAGTATGTCAGCTTCAGTATCAACCCTTGGAGACAGTGGTTGGTTAATACATGTTCAGAGTATCCTGGCTGGTTCAGCTTGGATTGCTGCACAAATCGCTTTAGAATCAGCTTCTGTGCTAGTACATTGCAGGTCGGAAGTTTTTTGATGTCATAACTTCCTGGACTGGTCATTACTAGAAATGGATAAAAATATTTCAGTTTCTGCTCAGAAAAGTTTGACATTTTGAATTTTTAGTTATGTAAGCTTTGCTTCATAACAACTATAAATACTTAAATAAATTCTTGATTGGCTATTGAGTCATATTTCTAGATATATGCAATTTTTAGATTCCTTATTTCTGGTTTATATCATATATGCAGAGACAGGGTTAGGTTACATTTATAGAATTTTCTATTTGTCTTGGATGACAGACAGGATGATTTCAAAAGGACCTCGTCATGTATCATTTCTTTATTTGTTTGTTTATTTTCTTTTAAGCTGTTTTTATCTGAAACTCTGGTCAGCAAGGTATAATGACCAATCCATTGTTTTCATATGTGAACTTGGGAGGGCTCTTTGTCAAAAATTGTGTATTTTTACGTAGGTCTACTCCAGGAGTTTTTCATGGATTGCTGGCAGCAATCTTTGAAGACTAAGAGAGGCAGATAAAAATCCAGTTCTCAAACTGAGCTTTAGATTGGAGTGATTACGATGATGTTAAAGTTGTCTATGAAGTTGTGTAATTAATAGCCCGTTTGGGAGTGTGGTGCAAAGCCCAGCTACTAAAGGGTTTGGTAACACTTGTAGCTGGGCTTTGGTAGCTTAGCAATTTTTTTTCCCAAACACACCCTAATTTAGAGTGAGTTGAGTTTAATCCAAATGACTTTTTATTCCACCATTTAGAGAGCTGCGAGATAGAGAGAGCAAGAGACAAGAATTTTTATTGCAATTTCGCCTACTTCTGTAATCAGGATAGATATTAGAGATTTCATGTTTGAAGTCCTAGGTAATTCCTATTTTGATGTGTTAAAGATTAATAAAATGAAAACGTTTTGTTGACACTCAACAAAATGGAAAATTTGTATTTCTGGTGTTTCCCTGAAATTGGCCTTTATTGGCCTTTTTTAACATTTTTGTATTTTGGTGTCTAACATGTTCATTTCCCTTTGTGTTATGCAGTGATGGTTGGGATAGAACAACTGAGTTGGTTGCACTTGCTAATTTGTTACTTGATCCATACTATCGAACATTCGCTGGATTTCAGGTACATTTTTATGCTTGAAACTTTAGCTCTTATTGGCAGTCTTAAGATCTTTTTTTCTGATGTTTCTGCCAAGATGTTCTTAAATAATCTAGTATGAGAGGCAATGTGGGAACTCTTTTGTTGCATGCATAGTTTTTTTGTGGCCCTTTTAGTTTATTTTTTTCCCATTTTAATTTTACTGTCTCAGAATCAAGTGTTAGCATTGATTTTTTTTTCTTTGCTTATATTTTATTTTCTTCTTGGGTTGCTGTACCGTTCTTATTTGTCTTATCCATATGAGATGGTAACATGGATATCATTTGCCTTGCTCTTCAGAAATGCACTCAGTGTGATGCGTGATGTGACTCATAAATTAGAAAATCTTTTTTCTTGGTGCAGGCACTTGTTGAAAAAGATTGGCTAGCATTTGGCCATCCATTTTCGGATCGTGTGGGAATGCCAACCCTCTCTGGAAGTGGTGATATATCTTTTGAATTATGTAGGCAGTCCTCTACTGGGAGTTTTCCGTCATCACCCATGCGCCAATCGTCTGGTTCATTAGCACCTCAAGCTTCTGGTTCTTCTCATGCACAGAACAACTATTCTCCCATATTTTTGCAGGTTCTTGCATTAATATTTAATTTAACTATTGAGTCGTTAGTAGAATCTTCATTTAATTAATATTTTCAAAATTCAAAAGCTTAAACCGATAAGGGCATGAAAAACAAATCTTAACATGCATCATGTGAAATGTTGACTAAGACGAGCTTGCAGATGGGCTTAGATACAGGAGAGCTCGAAAATGAACCAAAGAATTGAAATTTAAATAATTAAAATTGAGTTTGCACTTGTGGAAATTTAACTTGAGACGCTATCTTTTGATACCATGTTAGAGAAACCTTGTGACCCAAAAGCTCAAGTTCTTAGCGCACTTCATTAAGTAGCTGCTCAATCCTATATAAACACTAGCTTGCCTTGAGGTCCTCCTCTTCCATGCCTTTGGCTCTACTGTGCGAGGACTTCAGCTTTCTAGTTGTGTTATAAGTTTGTCTGATGAAAAATTAATGATCTGGTGTGTGAATTTGTTTCGGCAGTGGGTTGATTGTGTTTCACAATTGATGCGGATGTATCCATTTGCCTTTGAGTTCTCGTCGGTATGTATTTTCTTCTATATGTGAAATGAATTTCTTATTCTGTAACATATCCCATCATTAAACTTGAATGTGCTGGTGAAATGTTTTCTTTCTTTCCATTTTTTTCCCCCTTCTCTCTTCATTGTTTCATATCCTTTCCAGAGAAAACCAATTGTTGACTTTTCTGCTCTTTCGTATCCAGGCTTTTCTGGTGGATTTCTTGGACTGTGTGCTTTCTTGTCGCTTTGGAAACTTCTTGTGCAACAGGTAGTTTCACATTAATACAAGCAGTGGGTTGGATCCTATTCCAATAAAAGCTGTGGTAACTGGCATGCATTTACTTCATCTGTTATGACTATTGGGATAACAGCAGGACTTAGCCAGTAATTTGTCCTCAAGAGCTGCTTTTTTAAGTTCTCTCTCTTTTTCCTTTTCTATTGTTTTTCCTGCAGTGCGATGGTTTTACATGCCTAGGGGCTTGGTCTTTTTGATTAAATCTTTAGTTAAGGGAAATGAAAAGTTAGATTGATACAAGTCTGAGGTTCAAATCTTTTTTTCATTTTTTAATGTTTCCTCTTTCGAAGTAGAAAGGATGAGAAAAAATTAAGAACTCTTGATGTGATTATTACATAGTGGAACTGTTATATTTAAAAGCATAATAGTCTTTTGTTTTTGTCAATTAAAAAGAAAAAAGAAAAATTGCTGCAAAAGTTATAGAGTTTGAGAAGGATTAAGAGTATAAATGATACAATTTGTTCAGAAGGGAGCATTAACAAACTATACAGATAAATCTAAACTATACAGAGAAAACCAATTGTTGACTTTTCTACTCTTTCGTACCCAACCTTTTCTGGTGAATTTCTTGGACTGTGTGCTTTCTTGTCGCTTTGGAAACTTCTTGTGCAACAGGTAGTTTCACATTAATACAAGCAGTGGGGTGGATCCTAGTCCAATAATAGCTATGGTAACTAGCATGGATTTACTTCATCTGTTATGAATATTGGGATAACAGCAGGACTTAGCCAGTAATTTGTCCTAAAGAGCTGCTTTTTTAAGTTCTCTCTCTTTTTCCTTTTCTATTGTTTTTCCTGCAGTGCGATGGCTTTACATGCCCAGGGGCTTGGTCTTTTTGATTAAATCTTTAGTTAAGGGAAATGATAAGTTACATTGATACAAGTCTGAGGTTCAAATCTTTTTTTTTAAAAAAAAATTTCCTCTTTCGAAGTAGAAAGGATGAGAAAAAATTAAGAATTCTTGATGTGATTATTACATAGTGGAACTGTTATATTTAAAAGCATAATGGTCTTTTGTTTTTGTCAATTAAAAAGAAAAAAGAAAAATTGCTGCAAAAGTTATAGAGTTTGAGAAGGATTAAGAGTATAAATGATACAATTTGTTCAGAAGGAAGCATTAACAAACTATACAGATAAATCTAAAGTATAATGGATTAAAAGGTTGTATTTTAAGTTAGCTTGTAATTTTTGTTAAATTGATTTCATTATGTTTTTAGCTTGTCAGCATGGTTTGGATGTTTCTTTTACTTCATTAGTATGTTGTATAATCTCAGGAACGACTGGTCAAAGAGAAATTTTGCTACATTTCCTCTCCTGAAGTTGTTGTTTTATTAATGAACATATATAACTGGTACAAGCATTCTTATGAATGATGTTTATATTTGCTGGTGCAAAATCAGCTTGTTTACTTATTGTTTGAGGGAAAAATAGGAAAGGCAATAGAGCACCACATGTCAACCAATGGAATGAATCCGGCACAATTTGAGGTACCCCGCATAATTAGAGGTACTCCACACAAATAGAGGTACCCCACACAATTAGAGGTACCCCATGTAAATAGACGTATCCCATATAAATAGACGTATCACATATAAATAGAGGTACCCCACACAAATAGAGGTACCCCGTACAATTAGAGGTACCCCACGTAACTCGAGGTATCTCCAAAAAATATCCACCATTAGAAACGTCTCCGCCTCCTAAAAGATATTATTCGATTTTGTCAGAATTAAGGATAAAAAACAACGTGCTAAAAGGAGGGACAACCGCCTGCCACCTCTACCAAAAGTGAAGGACACTGTCCCAAGGACAGTGGTCCCTAGCCGCCTACCCGACAGCTACTGTAGAGGTACCCTGGACCACTCTCCAGTGCGCGCCACGTTTCCAAAAGATGAGATATGCTGCGAACATGCAGATAACGGCCTAAAAATCATAAAGAGATAAAAGGACGTTAGCCAAAAAGGGTACGCCACGTGGCAGCTGAGGTACTCCATATATAAAGGCGCCTAGGTTTCATTCTGGGGAGGGCTCTCACTCACCATTAACACTCACACTCCAAAAAATAGGTTTTCTTCAACCTTAAACCCTAATTTACAGAGGGCTAGCCAGCTCTCTTTACCATTAAAGCTTGAGTTTGCTAACTTGAGCGTCGGAGTGTGAACGCCGGGGTACCCCGGCTTCACCTCTAACCTCTATTTCATTATTTTGCAGGCATGGAGCCCATTTCAAAGGACAGCTCTCTTAGTTCTAAACCTTTCACCATTGTTACCACTCTCTCTCCCTTTCTCACCTCCCCCAAATCTTAGATACACCGCACCGCACACAATAAACTAGTGAGGTACCCCATCTCCCCTAAAAATATAAATTCATTGTTCTAGATTGGTTTGACTTTTCCTACCCCAAAATCAGTTGAAAACAATTGGCGCCGTCTGTGGGGACACGCACAAAAAGCCTTCTCCACGGTTACCAAACTAGTTGTTGTGTGTACTCCAATACATGGCACCCAACGTACCTCCCGAAGGTTTAATGGGGGATCCTACAAGGATGAGAGATGACAGCAGTAGTGAAGGTAGTGATCCCGCGAGAAGGGTAGCCCGCATCAGTAAGAGCAAGGGTGTCAAGCAATCAACGGGTGTTCGCCAAGAAGAAGAACCTATTTCACACAAGCGTTTTAAGGATCTTGCCCACGCAATACTTAGGGCGGTCGGATCTCGGGCACCTGAAAGTTCACTTCCACCAGTGACGCTAGAAGCTCCACCACCTCAAACGGATGACCAAGCTATGGTCAGAAGAGGGGTACCCGAGGCCAGCAAGCCAAAGCCTAGGCCATCGGGTACCCGTTCTAAGTTTCAAACCATGGGGTCCCGCGACGAGCGTTCCACCGCCTCTTGCAATTCCCGTAGTAGCCAGGGTACGAGGCATGCAAAGCGTACCCACGAGGATCTCCGTGAGAAGTTAAACGCCAAAATGGCTTCTCAAATGGCGGCAACATCATCGAGTACACCGAGGGTATCCCTCGAACTTGTGGAAAAGATGGAGAACCTGGAAGCCCAAGTGAAGCTCCTCTCCGAGAAGAAAAACATCACCGCTGCTCCAACGCCAATGACCTACCAATCGCTATTTACTATGGAGATTAGGACGGCAACTCTCGCCGAGGCGTTCGCCATGCCTCAGATACCCCAATACTCGGGTACCACTGACCCCTCGGAGCATGCTGAGCTATACCGTGACCAAATGCTTATCAAGGGTGTAGATGAGAGCGCCATGTGTAGGATGTTTACACACACACTCACGGGCCCTGCGAAGTCATGGTTTCGCTCTTTGAAAGCGGGTAGCATATCTTCCTTACACCAATTGTTATCCGAATTTACTAAAGAGTTTTTCTATGCTTCCACTCAAGATAGGGTAGCCTCCAAACTTGCCTTTATCAAGCAAGGGGAAGCCGAGCCTTTGGCAGAGTATGTAAGTCGTTTCCACCAAGAGGTGCTGCGAACTGGAGCATTTGGAAACCAATACACATTGACCCATTTTGAGAAAAATTTACGGTTGGACAAGTTATGACGTTCTTTTCAAAAAAAGCGTCCACTTTCATATGGGGAAGCCCGTTCTCGGGCGTTGCAACAAGTGGAGATGGACGAAAAATGCCAATTGAAGCGCCAAGAAGATAAGGCCGATGTTATAAAGAATAAGGAGAAGTCCAAGCGGGTGGAGGCCCCAATACTGCGGGTACGCCGAGCACGAAGCCCTCTACGGGCTGCCCTGCAGGGACGAGGGTATAACCTTCAGGGTACCTCAAGGGTACCCCAACCTCCAAGATCGCGACCACTGGATCAGCGAGAGCCACCACCGAGGCCTCGGTACGAATCTTACCACCCACTGAATCGATCCCCAGAGCAGATCTTCTACCACATTCAGGATAGCGGCCTCCTCCGTCCTCCTAAGCCAATGAAAAAGTGCCCCAACATGAAGCGTAGCCTGAAGTATTGCGAGTTCCATGAGGACTTTGGTCACAGCACAGCCGAGTGCTTCACCTAGCGAGAGGAAATTGAATCTTTGATTCTCAGCGGGTACCTCAAAGAATTTGTTGCTGGCATGAGAGAAGCTCGGAAATCCGCAGAGCAGGATAAAGGCAAGCGGGTAGCTGATGGCAGTCCTGAACGAGAGGTACCCCCTGCACACAAGAAGGGCGTGTATGTCTGGATGATCATGGGCGGACCGACTTTAGCAGACCAATCTAGGAGGGCTATCAAAGGCTATGGTAGATCGTTGTCGATAACCACCAATATTGGCAGAGAAGTCAACCTTAATGAATGGGGTACACCAAAGGTACCCCACCATCCCCCGCCTATCCTTTTTACAGAAAAAGATGCGAAGGGCATCTCGTACTCCCACGATGATGCCTTCGTAATTACGTTGAAGGTTGCCACTGGTAAGGTAGCAAGAACTCTTGTGGATACCGGCAGCTCCGTTGACATCATTTTCAAAAGTGCCTTGGATCAACTATTGATTGAGTCGCCAAAGATCACCCCATATGATACGCCTCTTATTGGGTTCGCTGGAGATATGGTTATACCAAAAGGCATCATTACGCTTCCCGTTACACTTGGTAAGGTACCTCACCATGTTGTTCATATGATTGATTTTCTTATTGTAGATCGTCCGGGAGTAGAAGCAGTTGCGGGGGATAGCTCGAGAGTACCCATGGGGACCAATTGGAGCCCAGGTGTGAAGTCGAGGCACCCTTGGATCCCCGAATATTGAAGGATGAAAAAGGGGTACCCCAGTTGAAGATCTTATTTCAGTCTCGATTTACGCCACCGACCCAACAAAGACAGTGAAAGTAGGCTCCAACCTCTCGGAGGAACAAAGAGAGAAACTCATCACCTTCCTACGTGAGCACCTCGATGTATTTGCTTGGTCCCACTCGGATATGCCGGGTATCCCACATTCTCTCTCTTGTCACAAACTCAATATCAGCCCGCATAATAAACCGGTCAAACAGAAGCGTCGCGCCTTCAATCAAGAGAGGTACGATGCAATTGAACAAGAGGTAGACCGCCTATTAGCAGCACGGTTTATTCGGGAAGCAGTGTACCCCGATTGGGTATCCAATTTTGTTCTTGTCAAGAAATCAAACGGAAAGTGGTGTATGTGCATGGATTTCACCGATTTAAACAAGTCCTGCCCCAAGGATAGCTTCCCACTTCCCCGGGTGGATCAGCTGGTTGATGCAACAGCGGGGCATGAGATGCTTAGTTTTATGGACGCCTTCTCCGGTTACAACCAAATCCCAATGTATGAACCCGATCAAGAGAAAACGGCATTCATCACCAACCGTGGGTTATACTGTTATAAGGTTATGCCGTTTGGTTTGAAGAATGCCGGGGCTACCTATCAGCGGCTAGTGAGCAAAATTTTCAAGGAACAAATCGGGCGCACCATGGAGGTGTACATAGACGACATGATCACCAAATCGGTGCATGCGGGGGAACACCTGGGGCACCTCAGAGATACCTTTACCGTTTTGAGAAGACATCAGATGCGGCTTAACCCTGAAAAATGTGCGTTCGGGGTCACCTCGGGAAAGTTTCTCGGGTTCATGGTACAACAACGGGGGATTGAAGCCAACCTCGATAAAATTTACGCGGTTCTTGACATGAAATCGCCAAGCACCATCAAGGAGGTTCAAAGCTTGGCAGGCCGGGTAGCTGCTCTAAGCCGCTTTATCTCCAAGGCTACCGACCGATGTAAACCTTTTTTCAAAGCTTTGAAGACTGGCAAAAAGCTCCAATGGACACCCGATTGCGAAGAGGCTTTCCAAGAACTGAAGGGGTACCTCGTTAATGCTCCACTACTTGCCAAACCTGAGCCGGGAGAGGTGCTTCTGTTGTATCTTGCCGTATCCGAGCACGCCACCAGCTCTGTGTTACTCCGAGAGGATGATAATGGGGTACAACGACCTATTTACTACACTAGTAAGGCTATGGTTGATGTCGAAAAGAGGTACCCCACCTCTGAGAAGATCATTTTGGCATTGGTTGTCTCCGCAGGGAAGCTCAGACCATATTTTCAGGCTCACACCATTGCAGTCGTCACCAACCTTCCCCTTCGGTAAATCCTTCAGAAGTTAAACATGTCCGAAAGGCTCCTCCGATGGTCCCTCGAATTTAGCGAGTTCGACATCATCTTCAAGCCTCGTTCGGTGATTAAAGCCCAGGTCATCGCTGATTTCATTACGGAATTCGCCAATGACTCAAGTGGTGAAGGTGATCTGAGATACCTGTTAGATACCCCACCCACCGATGAAGAGGAGCAGGTCTGGGACATATATGTGGATGGTTCCTCTAACTCACACAGAAGTGGCGCGGGAGTTACTATAATCGACCTGAACAAGGTGAAAATATGCTACGCCCTGCAATTCGGATTCAAGGCTTCAAACAACGACGCCGAGTACGAGGCAATCATAGCGGGGTTGAGGATGTCGAAGGCTTTGGGAGCAAAAAGGGTACACGTCAAGAGTGACTCACAGTTGGTGGTAAGCTAGATTATCGCACAATATCAAGCGAAAGAGGAAAACATAAAAGGGTACCTCGGAAAAATCAGAGAGTTGATATCCCAATTTTGTGAGGTTAAGATGGAAAGGGTACCCCGAATAGAGAACAACGAAGCCGACACCCTGGCAAAAATGGCATCCCTTGGGGTAGCTCAGTCATCTAGCCCCATCACAACAGAATACATACCCGCACCCAGTGTTGGTCTCCCAGAGCCATTAGAAGTAGGATCATTGTCCGATGAGGTGCTTTGGATGGAGCCTATCATAAGGTACCTCAAGGACGGAGACCTCCCCTCTGATAAAAGTGAAGCAAGAAGATTAAAGTATAAAGTTGCCCGGTATTGCCTGATCCAGGGTACCCTATACAGAAGAGGGTTCACTCTTCCTTACCTTAAATGCTTGGGAAGCGACGAGGCCGAGTATGCCATAAGGGAGATACATGAGGGGATTTGTGGCAATCACTATGGAGCACAATCACTAGCGTAAAAAGCTCTCCGTCAGGGGTACTACTGGCCAACCATGCGGGAAGATGCCAAGAATATAGTACGAAGCTGTGACAAATGCCAAAGGTTCGCCAGGTACCCCACCTACCCCTAGAGAAGCTAACAGTTATATCTTCCCCTTGGCCCTTCGCTATATGGGGAGTGGATCTCATTGGACCGTTACCTACCGGAAAGGGGCAAGCAAAACATGCAGTCGTGGCGGTAGTTTATTTTACAAAATGGGCGGAAGTGGAGCCACTAACAAGCATCACAGAAAGGAAAACCACCGAATTCATTTGGAAGAATCTCATTTGCAGATTTGGAATCCCCTATGCAATTGTCAGTGATAACGGCAAGCAATTCGATAATGAAAAATTTTGAAGCTTTTGTTCAGAGTTGGGGATAGCCAACTGATTTGCTACACCTGCCCACCCCCAATCTAATGGGTAAGTCGAAACCGTTAACAAGATTATCAAAGGTATCCTGAAGAAGAAGCTAGAAGAAAGAAAGGGAGCATGGGTAGACGAGCTACCTGGGGTACTGTAGGCATACCGGACTACTCAAAACACCTCCATCAGGGAGACCCCGTTTTCCCTCGCATTCAGTGTTGACGCAGTGATTCCAGCAGAAATTGGAGTACCCTCTCACAGGGTTGAATACTTTGATGAGGCCGAGAACACCTCCTTGGTTGCTTCAAACCTTGATTTAGTGGCTGAAAAAAGAGCTAGAGCAGAACTGAGGACAGCCATATATCAGCATCGCATTTCAGGTCTATACGAAAAAAGGGTACGCCCTCGATCCTTCAAGAAAAGAGACTTGGTCTTGAGAATGGTGACTCAGAACACTAGGGTACCCTGCGAAGGCACTTTCGGGGTAAATTGGGAAGGAGCCTACCGCATCGACAAACCCGTTGGGACAGGAGCATACAAGCTACTCCACATGGATGGCACAATTATGAGGCACTCTTGGAATGCTGCAATGCTACAGAAATATTACTAAAGGACAGTGTCTTAACCTCTAGTCTTTTGCTGTTATTTGCTTTCTTTAATGTTTTTGTGTGGTAGGCCAAATGGGGTACCCCAAATGCCCTATGTTGGTCAGTTGCAACTTTAGAGTTTCTTTAATTGTCAAATGAAAAGGATAGGACGTCTTGCGGTCTCCCATTCTCCTCAGGGTAACAAAGCTAAGTCATGTATTGATCAATGCTTTCGTTATCTATAAATGCATTTTCTTTCTCAACAAATATGATGTGGGTTCTTTCTTTATTTTTCTCCACTTCGATCTTAGAGTGCGGATTATATTCATTTATCGTCATTAATATACCCTTGCATCTGGTAATATGCAATTCTCGCCATACGTTTGTCAATTATGACTAACCTATCACAGGACCAGTCAGGGTACCCGATATGCCTAGATCGTGACGATCTATGTAAAGCCAAGATGGGCAACGGAGGGAATAGCCCAGGGGTAGCCTTTCTGCGGAAGCATGACAAAGCTACCTAAACAAAGAGATGGAGGGTCAAAGAGGACCCGAGGGTGAAGAAAAATTGGCATACCCTAGCGGCACGAAGTTCGGCTTAGGTATGAGAACACCCACACCTCCGTCCTCGTACTTGAGCAAAGTAGGGGGTAAGTTATTCAAAAAATTCAGAGAGAACTTCGAAAGAATAAGAAAGTGATTGGTTGGACCAATTGCGCTTTCAACGTTTGATCGAGATGTCGCGATGATATTTTGATTACCTATTTATGGGGAATCCGCCATAGTTTCCGAGAATGACATGCACCACATTTGTGGGGAATCCGCCTGATGTTGGATATTTGTTAAGGTACCAGGGGTACCCCATTTCAAAAAAAAAATGAGAGGTACCCTAAACATTTACAAGGTAACAGTTTAGCCAAGCATTCATTTGCAGAATAACAAGCATGCAAAGTACAAGAGGACTCGATGGCATGGTATCATAACAAAAGAGAAGTCCCAATAATACAAAATATCCCGAGAAACCAAAAAGAAAGAAACAAAGTCCAAATAGCAAAATATGGATAGATCCGAAAAAATAAGAGCACAGTGAGAAGGCTACACCGAGGGGGGAACGTCATCCCCAACATCCGTCTCTAGAGGGCGATCAGCAGAGGACTCCGAGGTACTCGGAATATGAGCAGCCGAAGTAGAGGCATCCGAGGCAGACAACGGATGAAGTTGATGGGGTACCCTAGGTGACCCGGAAGGGGTACCCGACCGTGCCTGGGAAGACTTATTCCTCTCTGCAATCGTCTTCAGAATCGTAGCCTTGTTGACAAATTTCTGCACCCGGGGTACCTCCAAGTCCGGATTCACACTCCACACCTCCGTCATGATGAGTGAGAATGCATCATCCGCCATCGTCTTTTGTTGGGATAGCAGATCCCCGTTGGTGACCCTCAACTCATCACGATCCTTCTCCACCCGAGCTTTCTCTCCCGACAGGCCAGCAATGCTTTCTTGCAAAGTTTTAACTTCTCGGGCAAGCTGATCCTCACGAGATTGATGGCTTTGGAGCTCACTCCTTAACTTGTCGACCTCTGACTGGGCGGCAACAAGGGAGTCAAGATCTGGAAGGCAGTGGCTAAGGAGGAATGATGCTTGCGGGTCATAAAAGACATGTTAAATATATGTGTATGGCAATAGGATTAAGTAAGTAAAAAAAAATGATGAAGGGTACACCCAGGGTACCTCGGGCAAGCCTACTTCTTGGGTAGCTCTAAGTGCTTGACCGTAGCGCTGGCTCAAACTCATCTTGTCAGCCTCTTCAGCAACCTCGGAGGTAACATTTTCAGCAGAGTAGTAAAAATAGTAAGCTAAGTGTGAAACCTCCTTGTTGGAAGCCGGGTCTAGGTCACCCTCACGTAACTCATCGGGGAAAGCGGAAACCAGCCCGAATTTTCTCTTCTTCGAGCGAGGGGTACCCTTCGACCTGTTGTGGGAGGTACCCTGAGACTTGCCCTTTGGTCTGGGAATTCGAGGTGGCCGGGAGCCTTTCTGGGGTATTGCCGAATCTTGAGATCTAGAAGCACCGCCCACTACCGCTTGAAAAAAGGCGTCAAAAGCGTCAGCCGCTGATTCCATAACTGCACCAATGCACAAAAGTTATGTTAGCCGGACAAGTACTAAGTACTACAAAAGCAAAATGGGAAATGAAAAAAAAGGGGAAGCAAAATAAAGATGCGGTGATAACGGGGTACCCCAATCCCGTAGATAATAATAGGGTACCCCTTGACACCCAAATCATACATGAGTCACCCCCGGGAGCAGGTGGAGGACTTCGGTCAATCAGCCCTGCTCTCCATAATTGGCTCTCCTCTAGCACATCACTACCCTTCTATGCACCTCGAAACCTATCCACAAACTTCTTCACCTCTCTCCCCACCTTCTGAACTGGGCATGATCCTTTAGCCCATGTCACACCTGCAAAAGAATGAAGAACCCAAGGTTAGCGAGACATTCATGTGAAAGATTATGATAAAGAACCATAAGTAAGGGAGATACTTACAGTCTGTATTGAAGGAATTGAGAACCTCCACGGGGTTGCCCTTTTCACCCAAAGTCTATGTTCCCCACCTACCCTCTGCAACAAACCACCCCTTCCGGTAACCCTTCTTTAAGGCGGGGTTTCCCTCAACAATGTGGCTATGATCACCCCAAGGGGAGAAGTAAGCAACATTGGGACCCTTAGGTTTTTTGAATTGATAAAGGCTCCTCAACTCCCGAATCGAAATATTGCGCTTTACGACCTCCAACCATAACACATGTAAGCCCGTCAGTGTCCTCCACCCTGGAAGGGACAGCTGCCCAGGAGCTACCCCTAAATAACTAAACATTTTCATAAAGAATGGTTGGAGGGGCAGGCGGAGTCCTAGATCGAAGAGGTCAATATGGAGAGCAATCCCATCAGACTTGGGACACTCGGGTCGCTCATCCACATGGGGTACCCTAAGCTAGATAGACAGAGGAATATTGTATTTGGCTCTAATTTGTTCTAAGTCCCCCAAAGTAGCCCTCCTAATACCTAGGGAAAAAGGGTTGCCAGATTTTGAAGGTGTGGCAGGGGGAGATTTGGGAGACTGGTCCGAGGAACGAGCGGAAACCTTGGGCTTAGATGACTTACTCTTCTTTTTAGGATGAGGGGTTGGCCGTTTACTGGGAAAATGTGGGCTGGCACGAGGGATACTCCTAGGGGGAGGGGGCTCAGAACGAGAATTGCAACTCCTAGAGGAGCTGGGGGGGGGGGGACTGATCCCCCTCGCTAATGGAGATGTGGGAAGGGGAACCCGCAGGAGGGCTGTCAACCCTACTAGCCCTAACTTTACGTCGCTTCCTCACGGGTCCCACATGTTTCTTACCCATCTACTTTCCCCCAGCAACACATCCACAAGTCCCCAACAATACACCCAACAATACACCCAACAATACATCCAACAAGCCACGAGTTCCCCAAACAACACATCCACAAGCCCCCAACAAAACATCCAACAAGCCACATGTTTTTCAAACAGCAACATATCCATACCAAGCACCATCCACCACACATCAATCACCAAATGCAAACACCAACCAACAAAAAAAAATACAACAAAAACAAAAATAAATTTTTCTCAGAGTATGCAAAATAGCGCCACTGTGAATGCGCTAAAGGAGGAGAAACAAGGAGGGATACCTATGATTCACCAATTCGATAGATCGGGATTGATAATCGCGGGGAAACGAAGCTGCAGGCAAACAAAAAACAATGGGTAAAATATACAAGTATAAAAATAAAAAATAAAGCTTAAACATATATAATTATTTATAAATAAGTAAATAAATAAAATGAAGAACGAAGAAGCTGTAGCAACCGGCGTCGGCTGTAATGGCTGCAACCACCGAGAACCGACGTCGGAGATTAGGAGAAGGATGCCGGAAACCACCAAAGGAGGACGTCGGCTAAAACCAAAAAAAAAAAAAGAGAAAAACTGAGAAGCTGCAGCCACCAAGGAGAACGACGCCGGAAAAATACAAAGGAGAACGCCGGAGGACGCCGATCGAAACAAAAAAAAAACGAAAAAAAGAAGAGAAAAACTGAGAAGCTGCAGCCACCAAGAAGAACCGGCTGCCATGACTGCAGCCACACCAAACCGACGCCAGAAATCTCCAAGAAAAACGTTGGCCGAAACGAGAAAAAAAGAAGAAAAAGAAAGAAGAAAAAGAGAGAAGAAAATGAGAAAGAAAAGAGAGAAAGCGAGATAAAATGAAGACTCAAGGAGGGAGGTTTACCGTGTGTATCACCGGACCGAGATCTCGCCGTGAGCAGCCGAAAAATCACCTTGAACCAACCAGATCTGGAGCCCAAAACCGCCACTGCAGCAGCCGAGATCCACACCAAAAAACGCACCAGATCTTTGCCGACCGAGAGAGAAAGAGAAAGAAAAAAGAAAGAAAGAAAAGGAAGAAAGAAAAGAGGGAAAGAAGAAAGAATAAAGAAAGTAAGGGAAGAAGAAAAGGGAGAAAGAAAATGGGAAAGAAAGAAAACGGAAGAAGAAGGAAATAAAAGAAAAAGAGTAAAGGGAGAATAGAGCCTAGGGAAGATGAACGGAGGTAAAAAAAAACGAGTAAAGAAATTTTTTTTTTTTTTACCTGTGATAATGTTGATGCAGTTAGAAGAAGAGACGAAATTATGGAAGAAAAAGGCTACTGGAAAAAATTAAATTTTGGGAGTTCGTTTGGGGATTTTCAAAATAAGTGAGAGAAGATTGACACAAGTCAGGAGTTTTAATTCAACCTGACAGAACACGCTGCCCGAGAAAAGAATTCATGGATGTTTGTGTGAGATTGATATTTTCAAAATTCAAACTACATGTCAGACGACTGCCACTTCCCAAGAAAAAGGAAAAAGACACATGAAGAAAACTGTTCATTCTCATCGTCAAAAAAAAAAAAAAAGCGGGAAAAGGAATAGACAAAGAGAAAATTTTTAGTTTGAAGTACACAAAGTTTAGTCAAGGAAAGAAGCTAAGCAAGGTACCCTCCGGTCCAGCCGCGTCGCCATGTGTCACTCATACAATGAGTTTCTTTTGCCTCCAATACTTCTCGCCAAAAAGAAACTAGGGGGATGTTGTTTGAGGGAAAAATAGGAAAGTCAATAGAGCGCCACGTGTCAACCAATGGAATGAATCCGGCACAATTTGAGGTACCCCGCATAATTAGAGGTACTCCACACAAATAGAGGTACCCCACACAAATAGAGGTACCTCGTACAATTAGAGGTACCCCACGTAACTCGAGGTATCTCCAAAAAATATCCGCCATGAGAAACGCCTCCGCCTCCTAAAAGATATTATTCGATTTTGTCAGAATTAAGGATAAAAAATGACGTGCTAAAAGGAGGGACAGCCGCCTGCCACCTCTGCCAAAAGTGAAGGACACTGTTCCAAGGACAGTGGTCCCTAGCCGCCTACCCGACAGCTACTGCAGAGGTACCCTGGACCACTCTCCAGCGCGCGCCACGTTTCCAAAAGATGAGATACGCCGCGAACATGCAGATAACGGCCCAAAAATCATAAAGAGGTAAAAGGACGTTAGCCAAAAATGGTACGCCACGTGGCAGCTGAGGTACTCCATATATAAAGGAGCCTAGGTTTCATTCTGGGGAGGGCTCTCACTCACCATTAACACTCACACTCCAAAAAATAGGTTTTCTTCAACCTTAAACCCTAATTTACAGAGGATTAGCCAGCTCTCTTTACCATTAAAGCTTGAGTTTGCTAACTTGAGCGTCGGAGTGTGAAAGCCGGGGTACGCCGGCTTCACCTCTAACCTTCATTTCATTGTTTTGCAGGCGTGGAGCCCATTTCGAAGGACACCTCTCTTAGTTCTAAACCTTTCACCATTGTTACCACTCTCTCTCCCTTTCTCACCTCCCCCAAATCTTAGATATCTCATTTTTCTTTTTTTTTTCTTTTTTAAAATGGGGTACCCCCAGTACCTTAACAAATATTCGACATCAGGCGCCTGCCGGTTTATATAGATCGTCGAATTTGGTGCATGCCCTTCTCGGCAACTATGGCGAATATCCCACAAATAGGTAATCAAAACCTCCTCGCGACATCTCGATCAAAAATTGAAAGTGCACAATTGGTCCAACCAATCAATTTCTTATTCCTTTGAAGTTCTCTTCGAATTTTTTGAATAGCTTACCCCCCACTTTGCCTAAGCTGAACCTCGTGGCGCTGGGGTATACCGGTTTTACTCCACCCTCGGGTCCTCTTTGACCCTCAATCTCTTTGTTTAGGTAGTTTTGTCATGCTTCCGCAGAAAGCTTACTCCTGGGCTGTTCACTCTGTTGCCCATCTTGGCTTTGCATAGATCGTCACGATCTAGGCATATCAGGTATCCTGGCTGGTCCTATGATAGGTTAGTCATAATTGACAAGCGTATAACGAGAATTGCATATAACCATATGCGAGGGTATATTAATGGCGATAAATGAATATAATCCGCATTCTAAGATAGAAGTGGTGAAAAATAAAGAAAGAACCCACATCATATTTGTTGAGAAAGAAAATGCATTTATAGATAACGAAAGCGTTGATCAATACATGACTTAGGTTTATTACCCTGAGAAGAATGAGAGACCGCAAGACCTCCTATCATTTTCATTTGAAAATTAAATAAACTCTAAAGTTGCAACTGACCAATATAGGGCGTTTGGGGGTACCCCATTTGGCCTACCACACAAAAATATTAAAGAAAGCAAATAGCAGCAAAAGACTAAAGGTTAAGACACTGTCCTTTAGTAATATTTCCGCAGCATTGCAGCATTCCAGGGGTGCCTCACGATTGTCTCATCCATGTGGAGTAGCCTTTATGCACCTGACCCAACAGGTTTGTCGATGCGGTAAGGTCCTTCCCAATTTGCCCCAAAAGTGCCTTCGCAGGGTACCTTAGTGTTTTGAGTTACCCTTCTCAAGACCAAGTCTCCTTTCTTGAAGGATTGAGGGCGTACCCTTTTTTCATATAGACCCAAAATGCGATGCTGATATATGGCTGTCCTCAATTCTGCTCTAGCCCTTTTTTTGGCCACCAAATCAAGGTTGGAAGCAATCAATGAGGTGTTCTCGGCCTCATAAGAGTATTCAACCCTGTGAGAGGGTACCCCGATTTCTGCTGGAATCACTGTGTCAACACCGAATGCGAGGGAAAAATGGGTCTCCCAGGTGGAAGTGTTTTGAGTAGTCCGGTAGGCCCACAGAACCCCAGGCAGCTCGTTTACCCATGCTCCTTTTTCTTTCTTCTAGCTTCTTCTTCAGGATACCTTTGATAATCTTGTTAACGGCTTCGACTTGCCCATTAGATTGGGGATGAGCAGGTGTAGCAAATTGGTTGGCTATCCCAAGCTCCGAACAAAAACTTTGAAATTTTTCATTATCGAATTGCTTGCCGTTATCACTAACAATTGCATAGGGGATCCCAAATCTGCAAATGAGATTCTTCCAAATGAATTCCATGGTTTTCCTTTCTGTGATGCTTGTTAGTGGCTCTGCTTCCGCCCACTTTGTGAAATAATCTACTGCCACGATTGCATGTTTTGCTTGCCCTTTCCCGGTAGGTAACGAGCCAATGAGGTCCATTCCCCATATAGCGAAAGGCCAAGGGAAAGATATATTTGTTAGCTTCTCTGGGGGTAGGTGGGGTACCTTGGCGAACCTTTGTCATTTGTCACAGCTTCGTACCATATTCTTGGCATCTTCTCGTATGGTAGGCCAGTAGTACCCCTGATGGAGAGCTTTTTACGCCAGTGATTGTGCTCTATAGTGATTGCCACAAATCCCCTCATGTATCTCCCTTATGACATACTCGGCCTCGTCACTTCCCAAGCATTTAAGGTAAGGAAGAGTGAATCCTCTTCTGTATAGGGTATCCTGGATCAGGCAGTACCGCGATGCTTTATACTTTAGTCTTCTTGCTTCACTTTTATCAGAGGGGAGGTCTCCGTCCTTGAGGTACCTTATGATAGGCTCCATCCAAAGTACCTCGTTGGACAGTGATCCTACGTCCAACGGCTCTAGGAGATCAATGCTGGGGGCGGGTATGTGTTCTGTCGTGATGGGGCCAGCTGACTGAGCTACACCAAGGGATGCCATTTTTGCCAAGGTGTCGGCTTCGCTGTTCTCCAGTTGGGGTACCCTTTCCACCTTAACCTCACAAAATTGGGACATCAATTCTTTCGTTTTTCCGAGGTACCCCTTCATGTTTTCCTCTTTCGCTTGATATTATGCGGTAATTTGGCTTACCACCAACTGGGAGTCGCTCTTGATGTGTACCCTCTTTGCTCCCAAAGCCTTCGACATCCTCAACCCTGCTATAATGTCCTCGTATTCGGCGTCATTGTTTGAAGCCTTGGTTAGTCATGGGACCCATGAAGATCTTTTCTTTTCTTATCTTAAGTTCTTTTAATCGGTGTCACGAATGCTGAGAAAAAAAAAAGCTTGCTTCTGACATCAGCCGCAACATGCTTGACACAAATTTATGAAGAGCATTTGCAGTTCTAGGAACATTATTACCTCACAGTTCCTCTCATGTTGAGTTGGAACCTTGTCACATTACTTGTTTATGGTATTTTTAATTTGAGTCATTTGCTCAGTGCTCAGTCTGTATAAATGTTCAAATTCCTCATTTTTTTTTTAAAAGTCTTACCAGGTGGATATCCTCAGGTTGAATTGTTAAGGTTTTTTAAATGTCTGTCTGCTGAACTTTGGATAACTGTTATCCTTTGAACATCTGTTTATGCGATTTTCCAATTTTATTGACAGAGACATGGTGGTTGGACATGGGGTGGGGGCAATCTAAGCAGTATATCAGCTTCAGTATCAACCCTTGGAGACAGTGGTTGGTTAATACATGTTCAGCGTATCCTGGCTGGTTCAGCTTGGATTGCTGCACAAATCGCTATAGAATCAGCTTCTGTGCTAGTACATTGCAGGTCGGAAGTTTTTTGATGTCATAACTTCCTGGACTGGTCATTACTAGAAATGGATAAAAATATTTCAGTTTCTGCTCAGAAAAGTTTGACATTTTGAATTTTTAGTTATGTAAGCTTTGCTTCATAACAACTATAAATACTTAAATAAATTCTTGATTGGCTATTGAGTCATATTTCTAGATATATGCAATTTTTAGATTCCTTATTTCTGGTTTATATCATATATGCAGAGACAGGGTTAGGTTACATTTATAGAATTTTCTATTTGTCTTGGATGACAGATCGGATGATTTCAAAAGGACCTTGTCATGTATCATTTCTTTATTTGTTTGTTTATTTTCTTTTAAGCTGTTTTTATCTGAAACTCTGGTCAGCAAGGTATAATGACCAATCCATTGTTTTCATATGTGAACTTGGGAGGGCTCTTTGTCAAAAATTGTGTATTTTTACGTAGGTTTACTCCAGGAGTTTTTCATGGATTGCTGGCAGCAATCTTTGAAGACTAAGAGAGGCAGGTAAAAATCCAGTTCTCAAACTGAGCTTTAGATTGGAGTGATTACGATGATATTAAAGTTGTCTATGAACTTGTGTAATTAATAGCCCGTTTAGGAGTGTGGTGCAAAGCCCAGCTACTAAAGGGTTTGGTAACACTTGTAGCTGGGCTTTGCTAGCTTAGCAAATTTTTTCCCAAACACACCCTTATTTAGATTGAGTTGAGTTTAATCCAAATGACTTTTTATTCCACCATTTAGAGAGCTGCGAGATAGAGAGAGCAAGAGACTTGAATTTTTATTGCAATTTCGCCTACTTCTGTAATCAGGATAGATATTAGAGATTTCCTGTTTGAAGTCCTAGGTAATTCCTATTTTGATGTGTTAAAGATTAATAAAATGAAAATGTTTTGTTGACACTCAACAAAATGGAAAATTTGTATTTCTAGTGTTTCCTTGAAATTGGCCTTTATTGGCCTTTTTTAACATTTTTGTATTTTGGTGTCTAACATGTTCATTTCCCTTTGTGTTATGCAGTGATGGTTGGGATAGAATAACTCAGTTGGTTGCACTTGCTAATTTGTTACTTGATCCATACTATCGAACATTCGCTGGATTTCAGGTACATTTTTATGCTTGAAACTTTAGCTCTTATTGGCAGTTTTAAGATCTTTTTTTCTGATGTTTCTGCCAAGATGTTCTTAAATAATCTAGTATGAGAGGCAATGTGGGAACTCTTTTGTTGCATGCATAGGTTTTTTGTGGCCCTTTTAGTTTATTTTTTTCCCATTTTAATTTTACTGTCTCAGAATCAAGTGTTAGCATTGATTTTTTTTTCTTTGCTTATATTTTATTTTCTTCTTGGGTTGCTGTACCGTTCTTATTTGTCTTATCCATATGAGATGGTAACATGGATATCATTTTCCTTGCTCTTCAATTATGCACTCAGTGTGATGCGTGATGTGACTCATAAATTATAAAATCTTTTTTCTTGTTGCAGGCACTTGTTGAAAAAGATTGGCTAGCATTTGGCCATCCATTTTCGGATCGTGTGGGAATGCCAACCCTCTCTGGAAGTGGTGATATATCTTTTGAATTATGTAGGCAGTCCTCTACTGGGAGTTTTCCGTCATCACCCATGCGCCAATCGTCTGGTTCATTAGCACCTCAAGCTTCTGGTTCTTCTCATGCACAGAACAACTATTCTCCCATATTTTTGCAGGTTCTTGCATTAATATTTAGTTTAACTATTGAGTCGTTAGTAGAATCTTCATTTAATTAATATTTTCAAAATTCAAAAGCTTAAACCGATAAAGGCATGAAAAATAAATCTTAACATGCATAATGTGAAATGTTGACTAAGACGAGCTTGCAGATGGGCTTTGATACAGGAGAGCTCGAAAATGAACCAAATAATTGAAATTTAAATAATTAAAATTGAGTTTGCACTTGTAGAAACTTAACTTGAGACGTTATCTTTTGATACCATGTTAGAGAAACCTTGTGACCCAAAAGCTCAAGTTCTTAGCGCACTTCATTAAGTAGCAGCTTAATCCTGTATAAACACTAGCTTGCCTTGAGGTCCTCCTCTTCCATGCCTTTGGCTTTACTGTGGGAGGACTTCAACTTTCTAGTTGTGTTATAAGTTTGTCTGATGAAAAATTAATGATCTGGTGTGTGAATTTGTTTCTGCAGTGGGTTGATTGTGTTTCACAATTGATGCAGATGTATCCATTTGCGTTTGAGTTCTCGTCGGTATGTATTTTCTTCTATATGTGAAATGAATTTCTTATTATGTAACATATCCCATCATTAAACTTGAATGTGCTGGTGAAATGTTTTCTTTCTTTCCATTTTTCCCCCTTCTCTCTTCATTGTTTCATATCCTTTCCGGAGAAAACCAATTGTTGACTTTTCTGCTCTTTCGTATCCAGGCTTTTCTGGTGGATTTCTTGGACTGTGTGCTTTCTTGTCGCTTTGGAAACTTCTTGTGCAACAGGTAGTTTTACATTAATACAAGCAGTGGGTTGGATCATATTCCAATAAAAGCTGTGGTAACTGGCATGCATTTACTTCATCTGTTATGACTATTGGGATAACAACAGGACTTAGCCAGTAATTTGTCCTAAAGAGCTGCTTTTTTAAGTTCTCTCTCTTTTTCCTTTTCTATTGTTTTTCCTGCAGTGCGATGGTTTTACAGGCCCAGGGGCTTGGTCTTTTTGATTAAATCTTTATTTAAGGAAAATGAAAAGTTAAATGGATACAAGTCTGAGGTTCAAATCTTTTTTTTTTTTTAATTTTTCCCTTTCGAAGTAGAAAGGATGAGAAAAAAGTAGGAATTCTTGATGTGATTATTACATAGTGGAACCGTTATATTTAAAAGTATAATGGTCTTTTGTTTTTGTCAATTGAAAAAAAAAAAGAAAAATTACTGCAAAAGTTATAGAGTTGGAGAAGGATTAAGAGTATAAATGATACAATTTGTTCAGAAGGAAGCATTAACAAACTATACAGATAAATCTAAGTATAATGGATTAAAAGGTTGTATTTTAAGTTAGCTTGTAATTTTTGTTAAATTGACTTCATTATGTTTTTAGCTTGTCAGCATGGTTTGGATGTTTCTTTTACTTCATAAGTATGTTGTATAATCTCAGGAACTACTGGTCAAAGAGAAATTTTGCTACATTTCATCCCCTGAAGTTGCTATTTTATTAATGAACATGTATAACTGGTACAGGCATTCTTATGAATGATGTTTATATTTGCTGGTGCAAAATCAGCTTGTTTACTTATTTTTTCCAATTATATAATATTGTAGCTGTATGGAAACATGTACAAACAAATTGGAATGGAACAGTTTAACTCTCAAGGCACTGCTGAGAAAGTTTTTGAATTATCTGATTTGTTAGTCTTAATTTTCAGTGAAAATGAGAGACAGCAATGTGGTGTTGCTGAAGCATGTGGGTGCTTGTGGGCATATCTGGCTGATTTGCGTTCTTCGGCAGGAAGCTCTCATGTTCACTATAACCTCTTTTATGATCCGCTGAAACATAATGGTCCTCTTTTACCTCCGGCTGCAGCTTTAGCCCCAACTTTGTGGCCTCAATTCCATCTGCGCTGGGCTTGTCCCACCGAAGCCCAAACTGGGGAGCTTGAAGCACAATGTAGGGACATGGCTATAAAGTTCTCTGAACTGAAGAAGGTAAGGAAATTTTTCCTTATGTTCTACAGGTGCAATTTTGCGTTGTGCTAGACAATATGGATTTAGACAATTGGAAAATATGAATTTTTCCCTCCTTTCGGGTGATAGACAACAATAAAAGGTTGTTTTCTATTGGTTAATGGAACCCCTCACTTGTTCATATTATCCTAAATGACAATGAACTGACTGTCCTCGTCTTTTTTTTACTGTAATTAATTTATAGAGGGTTTGTAAATAGTATTGAGTCGATTAAAATTCCTGGCAGGCAAAAGAGTTAGCGGAAAAGAAAGCTAAAGAAACCATCATTGCTATGGAATCACAAACTGCAGAGTTAAGAAAGCAGAAGCAACTCAGGAGCAAGGCTGTGAATGTAGCCAATAGGGCCAGCAAGGAAAGTGAAGCCATAAATCGAGCCGTTCAATCATTAGGATGCAAGGTTCAATTTTCTAGCAGTGGTGATTGTACTGTTGACTTTGAAGGTGTTGATGCGAGATTTTGGTTACACTCTTCCTACGACCAGGATATCTGCTCGATCAACCTTACCTCGATCAAAATCTCTCCTCGTATGCTTTCTTCTCCAAGAATTCCTGCGTCCACATAAACAAGTCAGAGCACGCCGGTTGTTTTTCCGGCGTAAACCCTCCGACGCTCAAGTCAGATATGAAGGCTCTGGGAACGCTTGCCACAGATCTTATGGCTTTTTGGTAGTTTCTATTCTTTAGGATTTTCTTTATCTCTGTTATAATCTCAAAAATGCTAACCCTTTTACCTTCGTTGGCTACCTTTTTATAGGCCACTTCTGAGCTCGGGCCTCCCCTCCATTCGCGCTCGTTATCCTCCCACCTCTCGAACGTGGACTCCCCATTTCCGTAGTTGTGGGTGGTTGCGTGGCCTTCGTGCCTAGATTCTCGGATTGGAGAGCATGCCTCGCCAACCGTCATTGACCGGGTCTCCTCGAATCAACACTTAGCAGGAATACAGCAGGAATGGCTTTATGCTTCTTACAGGTAATTGGCCTCGTGGATGACGTGCTCGTGGATGAGCAGGATATTCCTGCTCCTGCTCCCCCGGATACCAGACTATTACGGGACACACCGGTTCGCAGAACTCTGCCATCAGATATCTGCTCATATATGCTCATCATGCCTGGTCTCGTCGACGTATTTCTCCCAAACATCGGTCCCCCAGTTTCTGGTGTTGGGTAATGTAGTGGACCAGCAGTAGAAACTTGACAGTACTTGCTCACGTGGGATTGGAAAAGGCTGCCAAGAGTCATATCGCATTTAATTGCGGACGAGGTGATATGGCAGAAATCTGCCCCTCTATTCGAATTTCAAACCAACGGTTACGAGGCCCTTGGGATTTGGTGCCGTTAAATGCTGGCAACCCAAGAGTCCGTCCCCATTAGGAAACCCAAATCCTCTCGAACGGCAAATTCATCATTCACTCCGTCTCCGTCTCCGTCTCTCCGGCAAAGAAGTTCCGGCATAAAGGCCTCCATCTCTGTCTTTCACCGACTGAACCATTACTTCAGGTATTTCTTCTATCTCCTTAGTCTCGGATAGTTGTAGATAATTTCTCTTCTCTTTTGTTTGGGTAGTAGTTGGTGGTGGTGTTGTGGTTAGAGCTTAGGGAATGTCGAAAGGCAAAGAGAAGGTCATTGAGGTTGACGACGATGAGTTGGACTTCCTGCCTAGTCTGCTCACCAATCCTGCTTTTGACCCCGGGATCCCCTTAGAGCCCATTAAATCTAGTGTTGGCACTAGCGCTAGGAGGACGTCCCCCCAAACAACCTCTTCGAGCGGAAATAGCGATGAAGAGGGGTCTTCTGGCTCGGAGAACACCCTGAGTGAGGGTCGAGGAGATGATTCTGGTGAGGTGTCCCCATTAGGAGCGTCGCCACCAGAAGGGCGGAGTACAGAAGGAGGTAGAGCCCTATCGCGGGACTACGCTATTGATTATATGACGTGAACGACCACGTTTGACGAGCTCGCTGACCTCCGGCTTAAGTATAGCATTCCTGGTGAAATACTTCTTAAGGTCCCAGGAAAGAAGGATACCCCTAGCAGGCCTCCTAGGGGATATGTTACCTTATTTTTGGAGAGTTTTAGGCACGGGCTGGGGTGTCCTTTGCAACCCTACTTTGCCTGGATTCTTAACGGGCTAAACCTAGCTCCTGGTCAGCTGAACCCCAATGGGTGGAGAGTGCTCTCTCGTCTGTTCATATTGTGGGACAGATGTTGCTAAAGCGAGCCCACGGTCAACGAGGTGAAGCACTTGTACCAGTTGAAAAGCAGCCCCAAAGACGCCGGCTGGTATTACTTCCAATCAAGTACCAAGACCAGGAACCCATAACCGATCTTCCTACTGGTGGTGGTGGGAATTGGAAGAAGAAGTTCTTTTTCGCAGGGGGTCCCTGGGGTCAAGTTGCACAGGTTGATGGGCAGGACTTCCGCGTCCCACCCCGTTTCGTGGTCCCAGGTTGCCTGCTCGTATTAGATGCCTTGTCTCCCTTGTTGTTTGCACTTTACTGGTTTGTCTCTAATCAAATGTTTGTTTGTGTTGCAGGTTCTTGGGGTGTTCACTTCCCCCTCCAACCTGATCAGCTCAAACGGGTCGAGGCTGTACTAGCCAACTCCTGCCCGAGTCGAGAACTGATAACTGTTTACAACTTGCTCAAGTCTCGCTTGGTACTCCCTGGCCATAAGATGGAGGATGCTGTGATTGGGGCTCTGAACAAGAAACGTTCTCGACCTCAAACCACGAAGAGGGACCACAACAAGGACGCCCCTTCTGCAAAGTGGGCCAACATCGTGCTGCAAGTCTCTCCCTTGAAGACTTTACCTCCTGCTCCTGCCAAAGAAGGGAAACTAGTGGAGCAGCCACGGATCCTGCTTCCTCTTCTCCTCTTGTCGGGCCTCGATCTCGCTTACCTGATAGCCGAGCAGAACACTTGGTCCCCTATCTCAATGAGTTATCTAAACTCATGAGCAAGAAGAACCTGGAGGACTTTGATGGCTGCACCTTGGGTGAGCTGGTGGGGGCCATGCAGTATAATGCTTTCCACCTCAGCTGCATGGCCACCTATTACAAGGCTAAGGTTGGCCGCTACGACCGGAAGATGAAGGAGGACATTCAATCGGCGACGACCAGAGCTGACGTTGCCGAGAAGAAAGCAGGGGAGCTTAATGTTGAGAACCTCAAGCTGATAGAGCAAGAATCTCTTGCTCAAGCAAAAGCCATTACCCTCGAGGAGGAGTTGACCAAGGTCAAGGAGGATCTTCAA
This sequence comes from Citrus x clementina, assembly GCF_000493195.1. Taxonomy (NCBI): domain Eukaryota; kingdom Viridiplantae; phylum Streptophyta; class Magnoliopsida; order Sapindales; family Rutaceae; genus Citrus; species Citrus x clementina. The sequence continues at coordinate 9,928,046 of NW_006262274.1, forward strand.
AGGCAGAAGGCTATGTATGAGGCTCAGTTCGAATCTCTCTGCAATTCCCACCAGGCTCAGGTCGAGAACTTGGAGAGGGAGGCCGACAACCAGTATGACCAGGGACTTCGGCATTCCTATCGTTGCATCATGGCCGTCCTCGGGAAGCAGCACCCTGATCTGAAGATGGATGACCTTGCAGCTGGTGTTGCTCAACATATGGACGAAGAGGCGGCCAAGGAAGATGCCGAAGGGGTAGAGCCGATCGTGATTGAGGAGGAAAACTCTCCTCCTCGTGCAGTCCCTGCAAACATTGGCGAGGCGAGCACCCCTGCTGACGTTGGTGAGGCGAGCACCCCCCGGACGCAACTGGTGATACCCCCCCGCACCTGAGGAGGTCCAGCCAACCGATGCTGCTCGGCTTACTGATCGGCCATCTTCTTGATATATTTCTTGTATTGTAATGAACAATGTTTGTGAAGATTATCTCCTCTGTTAATTATTAAAAAATTAATAAAAATATTTTTGATTACTTTCTTGTGTTGTAATCATGAGTTATTTTTCGTTTGAGAATCTGCTCGTCTTCGTCTGGTTGAGCAGGTTCTGGCTTGGCATATGGTTTTGCCACATGCCTTAGAAACTTTTTCGATGCTTAGGGATTCTGCTCGCCTTCGCGCGGTCGAGCAGATCCTGGCACGCTTGGCTTCTGTCTCGCCGTAAAACAGGCTTTGAGACTTGGCGAGCCTTTGCATGCCTTAGAAATTTTTCGATGCTTGGGGATTCTGCTTGCCTTCGCGTGGTGGAGCAGATCCTGGCGCGCTTGGCTTCTGTCTCGTCGTAAAACAGGCTTTGAGACTTGGCGAGCCTTTGCATGCCTTAGAAAAATATTCCGATGCTTGAGGATTCTGCTCGCCTTCGCGTGGTCGATCAGATCCTGGCACGCTTGGCTTCTGTCTCGCCGTAAAACAGGCTTTGAGACTTGGCGAGCCTTTGCATGCCTTAGAAAATATTCCGATGCTTAGGGATTCTGCTCGCCTTCACGTGGTCGAGCCGATCCTGGCACACTTGGCTTCTGTCTCGCCATAAAACAAGCTTTGAGACTTGGCGAGCCTTTGCATGCCTTAGAAATTTTTCAATGCTTGGGGATTCTGCTCGCCTTCGCGTGGTCGAGCAGATCCTGGCACGCTTGGCTTCTGTCTCGCCGTAAAATAGGCTTTGAGACTTGGCGAGCCTTTGCATGCCTTAGAAAAATATTCCGATGCTTTGGGATTCTGCTCGCCTTCGCGTGGTCGAGCAGATCCTAGCACGCTTGGCTTCTGTCTCGCCATAAAACAGGCTTTGAGACTTGGCGAGCCTTTGCATGCCTTAGAAAAAATTCCGATGCTTGGGGATTCTGCTCGCCTTCGCGTGGTCGAGCAGATCCTGGCACGCTTGGCTTCTGTCTCGCCATAAAACAGGCTTTGAGACTTGGCGAGCCTTTGCATGCCTTAGAAAATATTCTGATGCTTGGGGATTCTGCTCGCCTTCGCGTGGTCGAGCAGATCCTGGCACGCTTGGCTTCTGTCTCGCCATGAAACAGGCTTTGAGACTTGGCGAGCCTTTGCATGCCTTAGAAAAAATTCCGATGCTTGGGGATTCTGCTCGCCTTCGCATGGTCGAGCAGATCCTGGCACGCTTGGCTTCTGTCTCGCCATAAAACAGGCTTTGAGACTTTTCGAGCCTTTGCATGCCCTAGAAATTTTTCCGATGCTTGGGGATTCTGCTCGCTTTCGCGTGGTCGAGCAGATCCTGGCACGCTTGGCTTCTGTCTCGCCATAAAACAGGTTTTGAGACTTGGCGAGCCTTCGCATGCCTTAGAAAATATTCCGATGCTTGGGGATTCTGCTCGCTTTCGCGTGGTCGAGCAGATCCTGGCACGCTTGGCTTCTGTCTCGCCATAAAATAGGCTTTGAGACTTGGCGAGCCTTTGCATGCCTTAGAAAATATTCTAATGCTTGGGGATTCTGCTCGCCTTCGCATGGTCGAGCAGATCCTGGCACGCTTGGCTTCTGTCTCGCCATAAAACAGGCTTTGAGACTTGGCGAGCCTTTACATGCCTTAGAAAAAATTCCGATGCTTGGGGATTCTGCTCGCCTTCGCATGGTCGAGCAGATCCTGGCACGCTTGGCTTCTGTCTCGCCATAAAACAGGCTTTGAGACTTTTCGAGCCTTTGCATGCCCTAGAAATTTTTCCGATGCTTGGGGATTCTGCTCGCTTTCGCGTGGTCGAGCAGATCCTGGCACGCTTGGCTTCTATCTCGCCATAAAACAGGTTTTGAGACTTGGCGAGCCTTCGCATGCCTTAGAAAATATTCCGATGCTTGGGGATTCTGCTCGCTTTCGCGTGGTCGAGCAGATCCTGGCACGCTTGGCTTCTGTCTCGCCATAAAATAGGCTTTGAGACTTGGCGAGCCTTTGCATGCCTTAGAAAATTTATCACAGTTTCAAGTGAATGAAATTCCTCGACGTTCCATTAATTGCAGGAGTTGAATTTACATGAACTTGCTTTGACATAAAACATAAAAAATAAAAGATAATGAGCACGAGTAGAAATAGCTTTCAAATGTGAACAAGTCTTACTGGAAGTATTTTTAGAGGTGTGCTGCGTTCCATGGGCGTTTCAACTCGTGGCCGTCCGTGCGAACCAGCTTGTAAGCTCCGGGTCCCACTATCTGCTTGACTCTATATGGCCCTTCCCAATTCGGTCCCAACACTCCTTGAGTTGAATCTTTGGTGCTCTGATTCACTCTTCTCAGTACCCAGTCTTCGACCCTGAATTGCTATACATTAACCTTTTGGTTATAATAACGAGTGACCCGTTGCTGGTAAGTGGCTGATCGACCAGCTGCTTGCTCCCTCTTTTCTGTTAGCAGATCAAGATTCAAACACATCTGCTCGTCGTTCTTTTGCTCATTGAAATGACCTATCCGGTGCGTGGTCGTTCCTATCTCAGCTGGTACGACCGCTTCATGTCCGAAAGCCAAGGCGAACGGTGTCTCCCCAGTTGCTGTTTTGTGGGTTGTTCTGTATGCCCATAACACACCTGACAGCTCATCAACCCATGCACCCTTTTTTGCTCCAAGCCTGGTTTTCAAAAGCCTCTTGATGGTCTTGTTGGCTGCTTCTACTTGTCCATTCGATTGAGGGTGAGCAGGCAAGCAATACTTCAACTCTATCCCGAGGTTCTAGAAGAAATCCCTGAAGCTGTGATTATCGAACTGCTTGCCATTATCCGTTACCAGGGCATAAGGGATCCCGTATCGACAGACCAGGTTTCTCCACACAAAGTCTGTTGTTTTCTTCTCTGTGATCCTGCTAAGGGCTTCTACCTCTATCCATTTCGTAAAGTAGTCTATAGCAACTATTGCATGTGTTGCTGCTCCTCGTCCCTTTGGCAGCGGTCCGATCAGATCAATTCCCCATTGACCAAATGGCCAAGGGGAGGCCATAGAGGTGAGCTTCTCTGGTGGTTGGTTGGAGAAACTTGCAAAACTCTGGCAACTTACACAGCTCCTGGTCTTCTCCTGTGCATCCTGGTGCATTGTCGGCCAGAAATATCCCTGCCTTAGAACCTTGTGGGCCAGGGACCTCCCACCAGAATGATTCCTGCAAATTCCTTCATGTACTTCTCTCAGTACGTAATTTGCGTCGTCCTCATCCAAACATCGAAGGAAAGGTAGTGTATATCCTCGCCGATACAGTACCCCATCAATCATCGTGTGTCTCGAGGCCTGGGCTTTAACCTTCTGAGCTCGCAGCTTATCTGGTGGTAATACCCCGTCTCTGAGGTATGAATTTATCGGGTCCATCCACGAGCATTTTTGTTCTATCCGCAGCACCCCCAAATTCTGCTCGATACTTGGGCTGGACTTCACCTCCAGCGGGACCGACTTTGGCATTTTTGGGTCGGCTACTGCTGCCATCCTGGCCAAAATATCTGCTCGACTATTCTGCTCCCTGAGGATTTGTACCACCTCCACCGCTTTGAATTTCCCTATCATCTGCCTGACTATCTTTAGGTACTACTCCATCTTCTCCTCTCTCGGTTGGAATCTCTCACTGACATGATTCGCAACCAGCAGGGAATCAATTCTGATCTTCACTCTATCTGCTCTCACGGCCTTAGCTAGTTCCAAACCTGCTATCAAGGCTTCATACTCTGCCTAGTTATTTGTTGCTGCGAATTCTAACTTTACACCATAAGAGATCTCCTCCCCCTTCAGGCCTTCCAATACAATCCCTGCTCCCCTGATGACCCATCTACAGACATTTGCCATACTTGAGCTTCGCCACTGTCTGTAACTACATCTCGTTGGTCAAAACATACTTCAAGCTCTGTGAATTCTGCTACGAAATCGGCCATTGCCTAAGCCTTTATGGCTGCTCGGGGTTTGTAGTCTATGTCGAACTCGCTCAGCTCTATAGCCCACTTGACGAGCCGACCAGAAGCATCTGGCTTGTGCAGAGTTTGACGCAATGGCTGGTTTGTTATTACCGAGACTAGGAATGCCTGAAAATATGGCCTTAACTTATGAGCAGCAACTACAAGGGCAAGTGCCCATTTCTCCAACAGTGGGTATCTGGTCTCAGCGTCGAGCAGGGCCTTGTTGGTGTAGTATATCGGATACTGAACTCCCTCTTCCTCTCTCACCAGAACAGAACTGGCGGCCCGATCCGATACCGCCAGATACAAAAATAACTTGTCCCCAACCCTCGGTGTGGATAGCAGAGGGGCTTGCTGTAAATACTGCTTCAAGTTCTGAAAGGCTTCCTCGCATTCCGGAGTCCACTCTATTTTCTTTCCCCTCCTTATCACTTGAAAGATGGTTAACACTTATCTGTAGCCTTGGATATGAACCGGCTCAATGCCGCCAACCTCCCCATAAGGCTCTGCATCTCCTTCAGGCTATGAGGAGACCTCATCTACACGATCGCCTGGATCTTCTCGAGATTTGCTTCGATCCCCCGATGACTCACCATGAATCCAAGGAACTTCCCCGACTCGACCCCAAAAGCACATTTTTCCGGGTTGAGCTTCATCTTATACTTCCTCAAAAGCCCGAATGTCTCCTCGAGGTGTCCGACATGTTCCTTCGGAATTTTCGACTTGGTTATCATGTCGTCCACGTACACCTCCATGGTTCTCCCGATCAATGGCTTAAAGACTTTGTTCACCAGCCTCTGGTATGTGGCCCCAGTGTTTTTAAGTCCAAATGGCATTACCCTGTAACAGAATAAACCCTGGTTAGTGATGAAAACCGTGCTCTCCTCATCTTGCTCGTGCATGCGGATCTGGTTGTTTCCCGAGAACGCATCCATGAAGCTAAGCAGACCGTGTCCAACCGTTGAATCTACTAGCTGATCGATCTTTGGTAAAGGAAAACTGTCTTTTGAGCACGCCTTATTAAGGTCTGTGAAATCCACACACATCCCCCACTTGCCATTTGCCTTCTATACCAACACCACATTCGATATCCACTCAGGGTAATTAACTTCCCGAATGAACCCTGCTCTCAAGAGCTTATCCACCTCGCCATTTATAGCCTCATACCTCTCCTGGTTGAAGCACCTCCTTTTCTGCCTTACTGCTCGAGCACCTTTCTTTATTGCCAGCTTATGGCATGCTACCTCAGGATCAATCCCTGGCATGTCTTTATGTGTCCAAGCAAACACATCTGCATAAGCCTGTAAGCATTTCACAAACTCTTGCTTCTGCTCTTCCTTAAGTCTCGACCCGATTCTGATCGTCTTTCCCGGATTCTCTGGTCCTAGGCTTACTGTCTCCAGCTCCTCTACATGTTCTTGTCTGCCATTCTTGTTTTCCACTCGGGTATCAAGGGATGTTATCTGCATTGCTTCCCTTGCTGCCGAGGAGTAGCAGCTTCTTGCGATTCTCTGGTCTCCTCGTACCACTCCAACTACCCCATTCACCCAGTACTTGAGAGCCATATAATGGTTGGACAGCACCGCTTTGCTCATCCTCAGAAATGGCTGGCCTAGGATCATCTGGTAAGGACCTTCCTCATCCACTACTACAAAGTACAGTATCATTGTCCTTTCTGTCGGGGAACTCCTAATCGTGATAGGCAGCTTGACCACGCCCAGAGGGACCAGTTTTCCCCTCCTCCAAACCCCTTCAAGGAGGTATTGGTGTAATCCAACTTCAGGTCTGCTA
>NW_006262274.1:9934338-9977857 GCF_000493195.1 Citrus x clementina
TTTCTACTCTTTCGTATCAGGCTTTTCTGGTGGATTTCTTGGACTGTGGTGCTTTCTTGTCGCTTTGGAAACTTCTTGTGCAACAGGTAGTTTCACATTAATACAAGCAGTGGGGTGGATCCTATTCCAATAAAAGCTGTGGTAACTGGCATGCATTTACTTCATCTGTTATGACTATTGGGATAACAGCAGGACTTAGCCAGTAATTTGTCCTCAAGAGCTGCTTTTTTAAGTTCTCTCTCTTTTTCCTTTTCTATTGTTTTTCCTGCAGTGCGATGGTTTTACATGCCCAGGGGCTTGGTCTTTTTGATTAAATCTTTAGTTAAGGGAAATGAAAAGTTAAATGGATACAAGTCTGAGGTTCAAATCTTTTTTTTTGGGAAAATGACAAACACACCCCCAACGTTTAGGTAAAGGGACAAAAACCCCCCTAATGTTTCAAAAAAGACATTTACACCCCAATTTATTATAATTTTACCATTATACCCTTCTAGCATATAAAAAAAATTATTAGATTATCCAATTTGTCTATATATTGTTAATAACATTATAAATAGACAAATTGAATATTATAAAAAAATTATAAATATACCCTCATTGCCCAATTCCTCTATTTAAATTTTTATCAATAACTAATTTTCAAAAAAGATATCTATACACCTAAAAAAATTGTAAATAAATTATAATTTTAAAAATAAAATTAGTTATTAATAACGAATTTTATTTAAACTTTAAACTTGTATATTTAAAAATTCTCCACTTGTCAATCATTTAAACTTGTACATTTATAACCAATTTTCTATGTTATTTATTATGGTATTAATAACCAATTTTATTTACAATTTTTTTTAAGTGTGTAGATGTCTTTTTTGAAAATTGGTTATTAATAAAAATTTAAATAGAGGAATGAGGCAATGAGGGTATATTTATAATTTTATTAACAATATATAGACAAATTGGATAATCTAATAATTTTTTTTTATATGCTAGAAGGGTATAATGGTAAAATTATAATAAATTGGGGTGTAAATGTCTTTTTTGAAACATTAAGGGGGTTTTTGTCCCTTTGCCTAAACGTTGGGGGTGTGTTTGTCCTTTTCCTTTTTTTTTTTTAATTTTTCCTCTTTCGAAGTAGAAAGGATGAGAAAAAATTAAGAATTCTTGATGTGATTATTACATAGTGGAACTGTTATATTTAAAAGCATAATGGTCTTTTGTTTTTGTCAATTAAAAAGAAAAATTGCTGCAAAAGTTATAGAGTTTGAGAAGGATTAAGAGTATAAATGATACAATTTGTTCAGAAGGGAGCATTAACAAACTATACAGATAAATCTAAAGTATAATGGATTAAAAGGTTGTATTTTAAGTTAGCTTGTAATTTTTGTTAAATTGACATCATTATGTTTTTAGCTTGTCAGCATGGTTTGGATGTTTCTTTTACTTCATAAGTATGTTGTATAATCTCAGGAACTACTGGTCAAAGAGAAATTTTGCTACATTTCATCCCCTGAAGTTGCTGTTTTATTAATGAACATGTATAACTGGTACAGGCATTCTTATGAATGATGTTTATATTTGCTGGTGCAAAATCAGCTTGTTTACTTATTTTTTCCAATTATATAATATTGTAGCTGTATGGAAACATATACAAACAAATTGGAATGGAACAGTTTAACTCTCATGGCACTGCTGAGAAAGTTTTTGAATTATCTGATTTGTTAGTCTTAATTTTCAGTGAAAAGGAGAGGCAGCAATGTGGTGTTGCTGAAGCATGTGGGTGCTTGTGGGCATATCTGGCTGATTTGCGTTCTTCGGCAGGAAGCTCTCATGTTCACTATAACCTCTTTTATGATCCGCTGAAACATAATGGTCCTCTTTTACCTCCGGCTGCGGCTTTAGCCCCAACTTTGTGGCCTCAATTCCATCTGCGCTGGGCTTGTCCCACCGAAGCCCAAACTGGGGAGCTTGAAGCACAATGTAGGGACATGGCCATAAAGTTCTCTGAACTGAAGAAGGTAAGGAAATTTTTCCTTCTGTTCTACAGGTGCAATTTTGTGTTGTACTAGACAATATGGATTTAGACAATTGGAAAATATGAATTTTACCCTCCTTTCGGGTGATAGACAACAATAAAAGGTTGTTTTCTATTGGTTAATGGAACCCCTCACTTGTTCATATTATCCTAAATGACAATGAACTGACCTCGTCTTTTTTTTACTGTAATTGAATTATAGAGGGTCTGTAAATAGTATTCAGTCGATTAAAATTCCTGGCAGGCAAAAGAGTTAGCGGAAAAGAAAGCTAAAGAAACCATGATTGCTATGGAATCACAAACTGCAGAGTTAAGAAAGGAGAAGCAACTCAGGAGCAAGGCTGTGAATGTAGCCAGTAGGGCCAGCAAGGAAAGTGAAGCCATAAATCGAGCCGTTCAATCATTAGGATGCAAGGTTCAATTTTCTAGCAGTGGTGATTGTACCGTTGACTTTGAAGGTAATACAACTGAGAGTCCACTGAAAATGTCCGCTTCAAAAAGAGTATCTGATGGCAGTATACAGTATGATGAGAAATCAGATTTCTCTGTTTCAGTCACCGTAATGGATGATGTTGTTTCCAGCAATCCAATTGGCCGGGTGTGTGAAGCTTTGTGTCCATTACGCACAGGGGATGGGGGCTGCCGTTGGCCAGATGCTGGTTGTGCTCAGCTGGGCAGTCAATTTGTTGGACTAAAAGCAAACTTTGATGCTTTTGATCGGCTTTCTATTTATGATAGTTATTTTCAGTCTGAATGATATTTTCTGGATTTGAGCTACACATGAGTTGAACCATCGGCTTTCATGTCTAGCTTAATGCTTATTCCTAAAGCATCCAAAGATTCCCTTAGGACTTTCTGTTGGTGGAAACATGAAGGCAATTCATGAAAGATCGACCCTTACTTTTTGGATGGGTCTCGGATTTGTACAGAGGAAATAACTGTGGACTTGGAGCAAGAAAACTCAGAATAATGCACTCGGAAGTGGTTGCAAATTATAGTTGCCCAGGTTCAAATATATTTTCATTTAGATTCAAAAATAGCATGTCGCATAGCCATTCTTTTCCGGAATAAAATTAGTTTGTGTACAGTTTTATGAGTAGTTAATTGCTGTGACAAATGTTTTGACAGCATCCATGTACAACAAACTGATTTTGATACAGTTTTGTATTTAGAAAATAAGCTGTCTCTTTTTGTTAATGCTTTTGACATGTGGGTTATGGCTTTTGCTTCGTTTAAGTGTTATTTCATCTCAAACAGGAGTAGAGACGTTTTAGTTATTTTATCAGCGTCTTTAGTCTAGTGAGTAGCGAATCATTAATCCTAGAATCATTATGTACTTTCTCAGTCCAAATTAATCAAATATTGATCGGATCGGATTTGATTTGATCGCAACTTAGAAAAATTGTTAACTTTTGTTATCGAATATGGGTTTACTTTAGCTTATAATAGTGCCTATAAATGTAATATAAAAAAAAAAAAAATTCACATCCATTTCATTTTAATTATGTTCTGGTTTCAAAATTTGTTCACTTTTTAGATTGAAGATAAATTTTGTTCTTGACTCCCCAGTGCAAGGAGTAAGTGCGACTGCTGATGGTAATTAACCTTTTGGGTTCCTTTTTGGTGGTGCCTATTTCTTGCTTGGTTTTTGTTCATCCATGTATGCCTAATTAAAATTTCAATAAAAATACAGAGTACTTATTTTATGCACCTGTTTAAATGAAAATTGCAGTATTGTCAAAATTTGAGAACGACAAATAATCAATGCATAATAAATAAACGAGTTTAGCTAAGCCTTGATTACAACAACATGTTCTTCAACTTCGCTAACAAAATCAAATGCATTTCGTTCATTTCCTTGTAAAACTTTCACAATATTACCATTGCCGTCAAGCTTAACCGCCACAAGATCTCTTTCAATATTTCGTCTTTTAGTGTCCAATGCAACCCGAAAGTTTCCTTTACACTCCATCTCGATGTTGCCTGGAAATTTCGAAAGCTGAGCAAAAGGTTGCGGAGAGAATGTAACTCTCTCAACTTGAATCCAAAATTTTAAAATCTTCACCGAATTCGATTCAGCAACTGGTAGGAATGATTTATCTTTGTTTAGGGTTACACCATTTGGAAATGCTAGGCCTCTTTGTAGGACTGTCAGCACTTTGCTGCAAGTATCGTATCTCAACAACCTCCCACTTCTATCTCCACTATCGATCAACATAGAATATTGCCTCCTTTGAAAGTACATGCTGCTGCCAATAAAATATACAGCTCCGGTTGACACCGGATACAATAGATGAGAAAGCACAACGTCACACACTTAAGAAATCACAAGCTCACCACCACAGCAAACAACAAAAGGATACAGAAAAATTCACCACCTAGAGTTGTTAAGCTAAGGATACAGAGCCTAAAACACTCACCACTCAATGGAATCCACCAAAGAGATACAGAGTTTGATAATAGCTCAAAGTTCATTCAATTTCCAAAATTAATCTCCGTCCTTTGGTTACAACTACATAAGCTTAAATAACTTTCTTGGAACAATCCTCCAAGCATAGATTTACTACAAAGAAACCCTTCAAATAACTTGACTTTAAAGACCAACATTAAAGCTAGACATTAATAAAGCATTGGTATGCTTAAAACACAACAAAGAACATTAAAAAAAATCTAAGTCCCGAAATATTCTTCTTGACTCAAAACTGAACAGTCTGCACTTAACTGATCATAACTTACTGTAGAAAACTCCAAATTTAGATTAGTAAAATTCATTGGAAAGCTAACAGAAATATCTTTCCAATGATGTATGGCTCGAAAATTAATTCGATCTCATACAGTACAGTTTAATTCCCAAAGATGCCCCTTCTGCACAGAAATTCTGCTCACTTGATTAATGTAAGAACTTGAGCTGCACTTGGTATAACTTGATTACCAAATATTTCAAACACTCCTGTGTTACCGGTAGTGGTATCAATGCACAAAGCATTTGTAAAGCAAAAAGAGATTCAGCTGAAGAGCAAGTTGTTTCGCTGGGCCGACGACCATCAATCCAAAGTATGCATCAGCTATGTACAAATCACATGTTACACGGTTGAATTTAATGCCCATTGGCAAAGGTTTTAAAGTTGTGTTGGTCGAGACATCACATATCTTCCGAGGCCGCCTAATTAAGCCAGATACAAATTTGAAATTCCGCTAGCATAACTGAAGAAAATGCATAAAAAATTCCTGTAAGCGCAAAGAATATGTATGGTGAGACTCTTATTTCTTTTTCCTTTGTTCCATTTTCTATGCCATTGTAATTATCATATGAGTGAACATTTGGGTGAAACTAAAGCTGCTTGAGGTCTATATATAGCTTAGAAATTTAACAACATTACTAGCCTGTATGTGATGTTGCAAGAATCGGACATAAGAGAGTGAAATGCTATATATCTATTTAGAGAGTATTTTGACAATAAAACGACTATTTATTAATTTGTTAGAGTCTCACCTAGAGTTTTTTTTTTTTTTTCTTTTTCAATCTTAAAGGACCCTAAGAATCTCTTCTTGACGTTTAATTTGCTATAACAGCACAGGAAGCACTGTAAAAATGCTACCCTAACAATAACCTTTGCTATACATAATAGGACAACACAATAACGAGCGTGCATGTAAATTCATGCTATAATACAATAATATAAATTAGACACACACACGTGTATATAAACAAATTCTTACCTGTATGGAGTGGTAGTGGCAAGTGGTTTGTCATATGGTGGAACTAGCATAATAAAATAAATGAATGTTTCAAAACTTATAATTAATTATTATTAATGATTATATATTATTGGATTTAAATAGAAAGATTTGCCATTCTTCTTAGTATTAGTAGACTCTCACATCTTACAAAGCCTAACCCTTATCATCCAATTATCTTTATCATTGTTCAACTCATGAAGCAAAAAATATTCCATGAAGCACACAATACCAAAAATTCAAATAAATCAAACAATAAAATATAAGAATTTTTCTAAAGAGGATGTTGGTTAAATAATTAAAAAAAATCAAACACAACAAATCTTAAATATTTGGTGTTTAAAGAGTTTGAAGAAGTCAAAAGCTATTAAACAAAGGGTTGCATAATTAAATATATGATTATAACATTAAAATTAGGCTCTAGTAGCATTGTTGAGAGAAGATGAAAAAACTTCTCTTCCTATGTTAATTAATTGATGTATTTTAAACCACTAAAGTTTAATTGCTAGTATAATAAAATAAATAAATGTTTCAAAAGACTTATAATTAATTATTATTAATGGTTACATATTATTGGATTTAAATGAAAAGAGGAAGAGGCATGTACAAAGAATATCCACCAATATTTTAGATATTTTAGAATATAAAAAGATGAGGAATGATGATGTCACATCACCTCTTGTAGTCGTAACTTTATATAGATATATAGATAATAGGACCGAATAATATTTTTAATATTAAATTTAAGAGGTTATATTGTGGGATCACTAAGAGTTTCACTTTGGACCCATAACAGTGTCACATGACAGAACACCATTATTTGCTGCTAAGATGGTGGGACTGTGCTACGCAACTGCTTAATATTAATAGTGCTATGGGTGTTTTTTTATTAAATTATTATTTTTAAATTGCCTTGCTGTCAAGGCCATTGATATTAAATGAAGAGTAGGAGAATTCTCAAGTTAATCAGTCGGTATAATATTAAGGGAAAAGGACAAAAACACCCCCAACGTTTAGGCAAAGGGACAAAAACTCCCTTAATGTTTCAAAAAAGACATTTACACCCCAATTTATTATAATTTTACCATTATACCCTTCTAGCATATAAAAAAAAATTATTAGATTATCCAATTTGTATATACTGTTAATAAAATTATAAATATACTCTCATTGCCTCATTCCTCTATTTAAATTTTTATTAATAACCAATTTTCAAAAAAGACATCTACACACTTAAAAAAAATTGTAAATAAATTATAATTTTAAAAATAAAATTGGTTATTAATACCATAATAAATAACATAGAAAATTGGTTATAAATGTACAAGTTTAAATGATTGACATGTGGAGAATGGTTAAATATACAAGTTTAAAGTTTAAATAAAATTGGTTATTAATAACTAATTTTATTTTTAAAATTATAATTTATTTACAATTTTTTTAGGTGTATAGATATTTTTTTTGAAAATTAGTTATTGATAAAAATTTAAATAGAGGAATTAGGCAATGAGGGTATATTTATAATTTTTTTATAATATTCAATTTGTCTATTTATAATGTTATTAATAATATATAGACAAATTGGATAATCTAATAATTTTTTTTATATGCTAGAAGCGTATAATGGTAAAATTATAATAAATTGGGGTGTAAATGTCTTTTTTGAAACATTAGAGGGATTTTTGTCCTTTTACCTAAACGTTGGGGGTGTGTTTGTCATTTTCCCTAATATTAATTGTTTCTTTATTATTTAATTATAGTATTAGTTAACAATGAATTGCTTACTAGCCTTTCCAATGTAAACCAAATGATCTATTTCATTATTTTAATATTTTCTTGCTCTGCAATGAGTAGAGGCAACTGTTTGTTAAAGAAATCAAACTGTTCGACGAATTGTTTCAATGAATACCTTGTAACGATATCATCGGTGCTTTGCTCTCTGCCGTTAGTGATGTGCAACATGACATGGATTTGTGACTCAGCAGAGGGCCATGAGTTCTCTCCAACTTAAGGATAAGATCAAAGGATAGAAGGATCCAAATAAAAGTTGTAAAATGGGAAGAACATGTATATTAATCAGCTCTTTGATGGAAATTGATAATAGCCGTTACATTTATTCGCTAGCTCCGCATTGTACTACATTACTATGTATGTTGAGTTCATTTCATTATTACTGTTTCTTTAGATTAAGACTGTATGCGTTTCTTTGATTTTTCTTATCAACTCGCTCAAATGAAATTCAGACGAGACCTTTGAATACACTTCTTGAACTTTTTTGCACAGAGAACAGAATATAATTTAGATGCTAATGGGTTTAGCACTTTAGGTTCTTCTGTTTACGGAAAAGCATTTTGTTGAGGTTTATGCAGAGTTTTATAATCATAACAAGTTTGGGATTGCTTTAGCATCCGAAATAATCAATTCCTTTAAGGATTCTCAAATAAACAACTTTCAGATCCAAAACAACCAATTCCTATAAAGATTCTCAAATAATCAACTTTCTGAATTTATTTTGAGCTCAATTTTATGGTGATGACAGTTTCATGCTTGCTTTTATTCATGCGTATATGCCTAATTAAAGCAAATTTCAACAAAAATACGGATGACTCATTTTATGCAATTAAAAAAGAAAAAAGAAAAAAGAAAAAAGAAAAAAGAAAACTGTAGTTTATTGTATTGTTAGAAGTTAAGAATAAAGAAGAATGAAAAGAAGCAAAAAGAATCAAGCCTAGCTAAGCCTTGATTACAACAACGTAAGGCTGCACTGGAGATCCCGCGTACAAATATCCACCATGTTCTTCGACTTCGCTAACAGAATCGAGATCATTTTGTTTATTTCCTTCTAAAACATCAAGGACATTGCCATTGCTGCCATCAAGCTTTACCGCCACAAGATCTGTCTTGTCATTTCCTCTCTTAGTGTTTAGTGCAACCCAAAAGTCTCCGTTCCTGTCTGTCTCGATGTTGTCCGGAAATTGAGCAACTTGAGCGAACGGTTGCGGAGAATATATAACGCTCTCACCTTCAACCCAGAACCTTAGAATCGTCCTTGAATCTGATTCAGCAACCAGTAAAAATGATTTGTCGTTACTCAGGGTGACGCCATTTGGAAATGCTAAGCCCCTTCGTAAAACCGTCACTTGTTTGTTGCGAGGATCGTATTTCAATAATCTTCCACTTCTGTCTCCGCTTTCGATCAGCATAGGGTACTGTCTTCTTTGGAAGTACATGCTGCTGTCGGTAAAATAAACAACGCCGGTATTGGGATCAATGTCCAAGGCGTTTGTGAAGCGAAAGGGAATTCTTTCAGCTGAAGAAGCAAGTTGTTTCGCTGGGCCGCCGTTTCTCCCGACGACCATCAAGCCAAAGTATGCATCAGCGATGTAAAGATCGCATGTAACAGGATTGAATTTAATGCCCAACGGCCTCCCACATAAGGGTTCTAAAATCGTGCTGCTTGTGCCATCACATATCCTCCTTAGCCGCCTAATCAAATCGCATGCAAATTTGAAATTCCGTTGGTACATTTGAAAAGAAATAAATTAATAATTCGTAAACTAGATTTAGTTGAATTGCACATACAAATAAATCAAAGTAATATATCTGATGTTAAAAGAATCGCACATAAGATAGTGAAACGATAACATGCGACCGTCGCCTTTTCTATGTACACGAATTTTTTGAAACACAATAACATGCAAGCATGTAAATTCATGCTACAATACAATGATATAAATTACATACTAACATGTATATATACGAATTCTTACCTGAATGGAGTGGTGATGGCAAATTCAGTCCAACCAAGTTTTGAGTCTTGCCACTTGAGAATTCTACCGTCCGAAACACCGGCGTACGGCCCTTTGCCATTGCAGTCGAAAGCAAGGCTTTCGGGGCCAACTACTCCGGCCGGAAGCTGAAGCTTAAGATGGTGGTTGCCTTTGCGACTGCCGCCGACATTAGAAGGTAAGCCGAAACTAGGAGAAAGCGTAAGGGCAAGAAAGAAGAAAATGATGAGGAGAGAGTTTTTCATTATCGCAATGTGAGAGTAGTGTATACTTTTTGTTGGAGTCCAAAGTTTGTAGTTGTGATTACTTATACTCGTTAATGTTTCCTAATAGGTTTCTGTTTAGGATTTTGATTTATTTAACTGATACGGATTCAGATTGAATGTAAACTCAAATGTTAACTAGACTAGGATAATCAAAACAATAATAATATAAAATTGTAAAGCAGATAAATCCTATTAAAATATGAATTATTATATTAAATTATTTTATTTATTTTCTTTTATCATCCCTTATCGCCCAATCACGTACGTGCAGACCATATTATAATTTAACATAGCATCACAAGAAGAATTCATTATATTATAGAGAAAACGAAAGTATGATGGTAAATAACGTCTTTGTCTCCTTAATTGGATTTTGAATATTTTATAAAAGAAAACAAAACTTATTTTCTTCGTCTTGCTAGTTTGTGTACAGGCTTTTGAGTATATGCCTAATTTACGAAAATTTTAATAAAAATAAACGACTCATTTTATGCACTTTCTGCAAAAAATAAAAGAAAAACGTGGTTTATTGTATTGTTAAAATATAAAAAATAAATAAATATCTACCCTATAACTTAACCCAAGAACTGTATAAATATTCTATCCCATAATAGCATTCCTTAATCCCAGTTTAGATCTTGCTTTACTCACCAAACCTTTACGGGAAAAGAGCAGGTTGGGGGGTTTGTCTATTTACCAATTTTGTTTTGTTAAACGGCAGCCTAAAAAAAAGATATTTGGTTACAATTCAACATGAAAATTAGCTTATTGCATCCTCTCGAAAAACTGAAAGGTTGAAAGCAACATGACACCCATGATTTGGAGTCACTCAAAGAAGAGTAAATAGTTTGTGACAACTAAATAATCACATTAAAAATCCTAAAAAAGCAGATGACTTTGCACATTAACAAAGAAAGAAACGTCTGGGAGGGTCGTTGAAGCAATAACTTTCCCACTGAAACCAGCATTTTTCTTCATCATTTATTGGGTAGGTTCTAATTCTACTACAGGATTTACATGTGACACAGGGACATGCTCCAAACTCAGTCATTTATGTTACAGTAGCGAGTTCAAAGTCATGCATTCGATTGCGATTGCTGCATTTCAAATTTCCAATATATACATGTTTTTGACACTGGACCTGCTGTACTTCCATGAAGTTGACATCATGCCTCAAAGCACATCCAGCAGACATTTCTTTTGCATCAACTAATTCCTCCTGATTGGTCAATCAACGTGCCCACTTGGCCTCCACATAATGCACTTGAAATATTCCCAGGCTCAAGCAGATTATGTTGGGAAAATATGCTCTTTAAAAGCATATGTGTTTATTTAATTGTAATAAACAATTTTTCTGATTAATAAAATAAATGAGGTATTTTATTCAATTATCTTAATTGCATTAATATTTGTATTAAAGTCCATTTAATCATATTATATGTATTTATGTGATCACCATGTGGATTCACAGAAGACATAAATACAAGTTATCTTATGATTAAATAAATTTAGTTCGCAGTTGATAAATAAAGTTGGGCACTTTATTTAGGTATAGACTGTAATAAATTCATTGAATGATTTGTCTTAATCATGTATGAATTTATTAATGTAGTACGACTACATTGAACAGGATCACATATGAGATTTAATTAACTTTGTAATAACTGTCAGACTTATTAAATCTCATAGGCGTTGATTTTACTGTAATCTTAATCTTGAGTTAATTATGATTTCATGATTGTAATTGTTATTCCATTTGAGTTACCAATGGGCACGACACATTCTTGTGGTCAAGATTACCCGGTATCTTGGTGGGAGCAATTATGAGTATTGGAGTTATGGATTAACAATATAGAATTTGTACAACACATCTCTTGATGGGTTTTCGGCACTTGATCATAGAATTCTCTGGCCAGAGTGTGTAAACATATTTAGTATGTTGAAAATGATCATTAGAGAAAACCAGTAAGGATCAAGGAATAAGATGTTATTAAATTGATTGGACAGTTGAGATATCAATTTAATTAACGATGTGGTACAAAGGATTGTGCAGTAAAGAAATCAATGTGGCTTGGGACGAATTATTATTCGAGCATACAATTATGGAAGTCAGTTCCAATCTTTTAGTGGAGTAGATTTGGAATTAAATAATTGGGCTAGTTTAATTACAGGCCTAATTATTGTAGCCACTATTGTATGTTCCCAAATGATCCCCGGGTTAGCTCATTTAATTGACTGCACCACTACTGGACTAATAAGTAAGATAACTAGCGATTTCGGTCAAAAGCCTAAATATATCATTTAGTGGGAGGCTCCATTTAATTAGCTTTTGTATAAGGGGCCTTATGTTATTTTACAAGGTGGGTCCCCAATTGAAAAAGTAAATAAACGTGAGTTTTATTTAGGGCATTTTTTGGAGCCTAGGCTTTTCACTAAAGGGAGATATATAAGGCTTATTTTTCCCTAAAGAAAAGTAGAGAAGCCACTTTATACAGATCAGAGAAAAAGATTTTTCTCTCCATTGTTGAGAGAAAAATTTTCTCGTGCTAGTTGCTTTGGTAGTGATAAAGGCGCCCACACGTCAAGTGCAGATCGAACCTGAGTCATAACCTGGAAGATCATTGGAGACAGTTCGTGATCTAACAAGCGTGGTGGTGACGGATCGTGATCTAACAAGAGTGGTGGTGGCGGATCGTGATCTAGGAGCCTAAATCACTTCAGCGGAAAAAAGCCAACTCAGATTTTCAAGGTACGATTTCTGAATTACGTATTCCTATATATTATATGAGAGCGGTCCTTAAAAGGTTTTATAAAAATTTTAAAAACCTGATTTTTCCCCAACAGATTAAGCACTACAACTACAGAGATTGTATACATATGTATCAGGAAAAGCCAAAGGGATCTGATTTGCAACTGCTAGAATTACGGCAAAAGAAAATACCAACCAGGAATCCCATTCTCTTCACAATATGTAATGGCCATTGTGTCCATGGACATAAAGTTGCCGGAGACTGCCTCCCTGTAAGATATGTGTTCCGGTACTACATGGCCATTACCAGAGTGGGAATCATATATACCATTGACACTTACACCTTTAACCATTGCATCCGCATTAACTGACATGAAAAATATGCAAAGCATGTCATTATTATTTTCCAAGTAAAGCTCCACACAAACAGGTAAAAGGAGAAAGAACACCAGTACTGGCAGTAAACCATGATTATAGCGAGTGATATTATATACAGAAACAAGAGAATGAAATAAAGCTGTTAAGTAGTACAAGCTTACGTTCAGAAGCTCCAAGAGCAGCAGCAGCATCAGTGGTAAAAACCGGATTTCCAGTGCCGGCACCAATGCCACCAAATATCACAACTCTCCCTTTTTCAAGATGTCGGATGGCTCTTTGCCTGCTATATGGTTCATCAACCTCTGGCAAAGCAAATGCACTTTGAACACGCGTCTTAATTTCCAGCTTCTCCAAGGCTGATTGAAGCAATATAGAATTCATAACCGTTGCCATCATTCTGAAATGAAATCACGGTCACATTGCAAAAGGTATTATAAGGTTGGGAAGAGATATAAGCAACCTACAACTGTATGGATCACTTAGAGCAGCACTAAAGGTGTCAAGGCCTGACCCAGATGATAAATTCAGTATCCAATATAATAGCAATTCAATTTCAACGCTGCATCAATGAAATATAAGCATAAAATGGGAGAAAATGAGGATAGAACTGCGAACTTTGTAACATAATAAACAAAACTTCCTAACTCTTTAATGACCATTATGAACATGGTCAACATAATAACATAATAACAAAACTTCCTAATCTATACTGACCATATAAGCATGGTCTGTTAACATAATAAACAAAACATCCTAATTCTAGACTCTACAGTCAACAAGATAGACTCCAACTATAATTGAAAGATAGAGATGAAAGTTTAAATGCAAGATAAATAACATAGAAATTACCCAATTTGATAAGCTGTGGGTCTATCGAAGCCAGTATCAGAAAGCCATGAATCCCCGCAAAAGAAGTTTCGACCTCTAAGAACAATTGCCACCTAAAGGTCACTTAATAATGAGCATCTACAACCTAAACTTAGAAAAACACAAATAAAGGAACATTTTGAACAATTAAAACATGTAAAAGAGAGTTTGGGCAATACCTCCACCCCAAGACGACAGGCTGATGCTACTTCCCTGGCAATCTGCATCACCACCTAATAACACAAACCATATGTAAAACGGTTTCCCCATGTAAAACCAACCATAACACACTGCAAACAAATTGTACATCTAAATACTTCCTTATTCGCAAAATTTAAACCACATCAACTTATACTTAAAAGAGGGCAAAAGAATTGCACTTTGGGGTCGATATTATGGCAGTTCCCAACTAGCGCAGAACCGCTAATTTTGAACACTACTCTCTGCCATTGTAGATTTTGTTGCGGTTTGGATTTCAAATTATATGTGACTGTAGAAGTGCTAGGAGTATATCTGCCCAAATAAACAATTAAGAATGGACATTTAATCAGACGATAATAACATAATACAAACCCCCTTCTGTAGCATGAGAGAGGTTAGAAAGAAACAATCTCATATTTAAGAAAGCCCATACATACAAAGACACACGGTGCATACAGTGTTGAAACAAATATAAAAACAACCTAGCATAATTGCATTTTAGATGCCCTGCCAATAAAGCATTGTCACTTGGTGAAGTCGCTCGAAGACTAGAAGGGTGTTGCCCAACACTAGAATGTATTGCCTACATAAAAACAATCTAGCAAAATCGCATCTTAGATACCATGCAATTAAAGCATTGTCACATGGTGATCTCACTCAATATTAGAAGGTTATTGCCGACTAGAGCAATTTAGTTGCGTATACTTTCATTTCACCATACATGCTAAACGAGTTATCCCCAAACAAGATAAACCACTCAGCAAGCTAAATAAACAAAACCCCATCAATTTTACATACTCCGAAAGTCAAGCATAGTATAGTCAGATTGCTGGTCCCTTTTAATGGTGATAACTTTTTGGGCGACCGGGACTTTCATGGCGAGTTAGTACATGGATACCACCGCTTTAGTTGCTACTAAGAACGGCCAATATTGTAGGCACCTGGGTGATCTACAATAAGAAAATCAATCATATGAACAACACGGTGAGGTACCTTACCAAGTGTAACGGGCAGCGTAATGATGCCCTTTGGTATAACCATATCTCTGGCGAACCCAATAAGAGGCGTAGCATAGGGGGTGATCTTTGGCGACTCAATCAATAGTTGATCCAAGGCGCTTTTGAAAATGATGTCAACGGAGCTGCTGGTATCTACAAGAGTTCTTGCTGCCTTACCGGTGGCAACCTTCAACGTAACTACTAAGGTATCGTCATGGGGGTACGAGATACCCTCCGCATCTTTTTCTGTAAAAAGGATAGGCGGGGGATGGTGGGGTACCTTCGGTGTACCCCATTCATTAAGGTTGACTTCTCTGCCAATATTGGTGGTTATCGACAACGATCTACCATAGCCTTTGATAGCCCTCCTAGATTGGCCCGCTAAAGTCGGTCCGCCCATGATCATCTGGACATACCCGCATTTCTTATGTCCCGAGGGTACCTCTCGTTCAGGACTGCCATCAGCTACCCGCTTGCCCTTATCTTGCTCCGCGGATTTCTGAGCTTCTCTCATGCCAGCAACAAATTCTTTGAGGTACTCGCTAAGAATCAAAGATTCAATTTCCTCTTGCAAGGTAAAACACTCGGTTGTGCTGTGACCGAAGTCCTCATAGAACTCACAATACTTCAGGCTATGCTTCATGTTAGGGTACTTCTTCATTGGCTTAGGAGGACGAAGGAGGCCACTATCCCGAATATGGTAGAAGATCTGCTCTGGGGATCGATTCAGTGGATGGTAAGATTTGTACCGAGGCCTCGGTGGTGGCTCTCGCTGATCCGGTGGTGGCGATCTTGGAGGTTAGGGTACCCTCAGGGTACCTTGAGCGTTATACCTTGTCCCTGCGGGGCAGCCCGTGGAGGGCTCCGTGCTCGGGGTACCTGTGGTATTGGGGCCTCCATCCTCTTGGGCTTCTCCTTGTTCTTTGTAACATCGGCTTTATCTTCTTGGCGCTTCAATTGGCATTTCTCATCCATCTCCACCTGCTGCAACGCCCGGGAACGGGCTTCCCCATATGAAAGTTGGGCTCTTCTTTTGAAAAGAACGCCATAACTTGCCCAACCTTAATTTTTTTTCAAAATGGGTCAATGTGTATTGGTTTCCAAATGCTTCGGTTCGCAGCACCTCTTGGTGGAAACGACTCACATACTCCGCCAAAGGCTCGGCTTCCCCTTACTTGATAAAGGCAAGTTTGGAGGCTACTCTATCTTGAGCGGAATCGTAGGAAAACTCTTTAGTAAATTTGGATAACAATTGGTGTAAGGAAGATATGCTATCCGCTTAGTTTCTTCCCTTGACTAAACTTTGTGTAATGTCGAGCTAAAAAATCTTCTCTTTGTCTTTTTCGTTTCTTACCACTTTTTTTTTTTTTTACTCAACTGCTGATGAGAAAGAACAATTGTCTTTATGTCTCTCTCCTGTTTTCTTGGGAAATGGCAGCCTTCTGACACACAGTTTGAATTTTAAAAATATCAATCTCACATAAACATCCCTTATCTCCTTTCTTGTGCAGTGTGTTCTGTCAGGTTGAATTAAAAATTCCTAACGTGAATGTCAATCTCCTCTCATTTATTTTGAAAATCCCTAAACGATCTTCTAAAAGTTGATTATCTCCAGTGGCCTTCTTCTTTCAAAATTTCTCACAGGTAAAAATTTCTTCTTAACTCTTTTTTTTTTTTAGCCTAGTCATCTTCCCTAGGCTTATTCTATCTCTTCACTTCCCTTTTTTTTTTCCTTCTTCTTCCCGTGTTTTCTCTCTTCTCTTTTCTTTATTCTTTTTCTTTCTTCTTTCTTTCCCTCTCTCGGCCGACGATCTTCTCTCGTGTTTTCAGGCGTGGGTCTCAGCTGCTGCAGCTGCGGTTTTGGCTCCAGATTTGGTTGGTTTAAGGCGGTTTTACGGCAGCTCACGGCGAGATCCGACCCAACGGTAGACACGGTAATCCCCCTCCATTGTGTCTTTATTTTATCCTTGCTTTCTCTCTTTTCTTTCTCCTTTTCTTCTCTCTTTTTCTTCTCTATTTTCTTTTTCTCTTTTGTTTCGGTCGGCGTTTTCCTTGGCAATTTCCGGCGTCGGTTTGGTGGCTGTAGCCACGGCAGTCGACGTCGGTTCAGTGGCTGCAGTCACGGCAGCCGACGTCGTTTCGATGGCTGCAGTCCCCCCCATCCGTGTTGTCTTCTCCGTTCTTCGTTCTCTTTTCTTTTTTTTTTTAATTTTCGACGGCGTTCTCCCTTGCTGGTTTCTGACGTCCTTCTCGCGATCTCCGGCGTCGGTTCTTGGTGGTTACAGCCATGATAGCTGATGCCGGTTGCTGCAGTTTCTTCGTTCTTTATTATTATTATTTTTTTATATTTATAAATAAAATAAATTGGCTAATTTCATTTGTGCTTGAATAAATAAAATAAATTTACAGCTTCTTCGTTCTTCACGCCATTGATTTTTATATTTGCATATTCTTACTTACTGTTTTTGGTTGCCTGCAGCTTTATCTCCCCACAATTACCAATCCCGATCCGTTAAGTTGGTAAATCACAGGTATCCTTCCTCGTTTCTCCTCCTTTGGTGCATTTACAATGGCACTATTTTGCATACTCTGAGAAAAATTTGTTTGTTTGTTTGTTTTTTTTTGTTGATGTTTGCATTTGATGGTTGATGTGTGGTGGATGGTGTATGGTATGAAAATATTGTTGGGGGAATTGTGGCTTGGTGGTTATGTTGTTGGGGGAATTGTGGCTTCATGGTTATGTTGTTGGGGGAAAGTAAATGGGCAAGAAACATACGGGGCCAGTGAGGAAGCGTCGTGCAGTTGGGGCTAGTAGGGTTGACAGCCCTCCTGCGGGTTCTCCTTCCCACATCTCCATTAGCGAGGAGAATAGATCTCCCCCTAGTACCTCTAGGAGTTGTAACTCTCACTCTGAGCTCCCTCCCCCTAGGAGTACTCCTCGTGTCATCCCACGCTTTCCCAGTAAACGGCCAACCCCTTATCCTAAAAAAAAAAGTAGGTCATCCAAGCCCAAGGTTCTAGATCGTTCCTCAGACCGGTCTCCCAAGTCTCCCTCTACCACACCTTTAAAATCTGGCAACCTTTATTCCCTAGGCACTAGGAGAGCTACTTTGGGGGACTTAGAACAAATTAGAGCCAAATACAATATTCCTCCCTCTGTCCAGCTTAGGGTACCCCATGTGGATGAACGACCTGAGTGTCCGAAGTCTGACGGGATTGCTCTCTACATTGACCTCTTTAATCCAAAACTCTGCCTGCCCTCCAACCTTTTTATATTGAGACTGTTTAGTTATTTGGGGGTAGCTCCTGGGCAGCTGTCCCTTCTCGGGTGGAGGACACTTACACTCTCTACATTGACCCTTTTCATCCAGAGTTTCTGTCCCCCACCTACCATCAGCCATAAACCATCCATTTCTATAACCCTTCTTCAAGGCGGGGTCCCCCTCAACAATATGGTCATGATCACCCCAAGCAGAAAAGTAAGCAATAGCGGGACCCTTAGGCTTTTTGAATTAGTAAAGGCCCATCAATTCCCGCAATAGGGTGACACTTTTGATGCCTTTTTCCAAGCGGTAGTGGGTGGTGCTTTTGGATCTCAGGATTCGACGGTACCTCAGAAAAGTTTTCGGCCACTTCGAGCTCCCAGACTAAAGGGGAAATCTCAGGGTACCTCCCACAATGCGTCGAAGGGTACCCCTCGTTCAAAGAAGAGAAAATTCAGGCTGGTTTATGCTTTCCTCGATGAGTTGCGTGAAGGTGACCTAGACCCGGCTTCCAACAAGGAGGTTTCACACTTGGCTCCCTGTTTCTATTATTCTATCGAAAATGTTACCTTCGAGGCCGCTGAAGAGACAGACAAGATGAGTTTGAGCCAGCGCTATGGTCAAGCACTCAGGGCTACCCAAGAGGTAGGCTTTCCCGGGGTACCCCGGGTGTACCCTTCATTTTTTACTTATTTAATCCTATTGCCATACACATATATTTAACATGTCTTCTATGACCTGCAAGCATCTTTTCTCCTCAGCTATTGCCTTCCAGACCTCGACTCCCTTGTTGCTGCCCAATCAGAGGTCGGCAAGTTAAGGGGTGAGCTCCAAAGTCGTCAGTCTCGCGAGGATCAGCTTGCTCGAGAAGTCAAAACTTTGCAAGAACGCATTACTGGCCTATCGAGAGAGAAAGCTCGAGTCGAGAAGGACTGCGATGAGTTGAAGGCCACAAACGAGGATTTGTTATCCCGACAAAAGACGATGGCGGAGGATGCATTCTCACTTATCATGACGGAGGTGTGGAGTGTGGATCCAGAATTGGAGGTATCCCGTGTACAGAAATTCGTCAACAAGGCCACGATTCTTAAGACGATTGCGGAGAGGAAGAAGTCTTCCCATGCAAGGTCGGGTACCCCTTTCGAGTCGCCTAGGGTACCCCGCGCGCTTCAGCCGTTACCCGCCTCAGATGCCCCTACTTCGGCTGCTCATATTATGGGTACCTCAGAGTCCTCTGCTGATCGCCCTCTGGAGACGGATGATGGGGATGGCGTTCCACCCTTGCTGTAGCCTTTTCACTGTGCTCTTATTTTTTGGATCTATCCACATTTTGCTATTTGGAACTTGTTTCTTTCTTTTTGGTTTCTTAGGATATTTTTTATTATTAGGACTTCTCTTTTGTTATGATTCCATGCCACCGAGCCCTCTCGTACTTTGCATTCTTATTATTCTGCAAATGAATGCTTGACTAAACTGTTATCTTACAAATTTTCAGGGTACCTCTCATTTTTCTTTTTTTTTTCTTTTTTAAAATGGGGTACCCCCGATACCTTAACAAATATTCGACATCAGGCGCCTGCCGGTTTATATAGATCGTCGAATTTGGTGCATGCCCTTCTCGGCAACTATGGCGAATTTCCCACAAATAGGTAATCAAAACATCCTCGCGACATCTCGATCAAAAATTGAAAGTGCACAATTGGTCCAACCAATCAATTTCTTATTCCTTTGAAGTTCTCTTCGAATTTTTGAATAGCTTACCCCCCACTTTGCCTAAGCTGAACCTCGTGGCGCTAGGGTATACCGGTTTTACTCCACCCTCGGGTCCTCTTTGACCCTCAATCTCTTTGTTTAGGTAGTTTTGTCATACTTCCGCAGAAAGGCTACTCCTGGGTTGTTCACTCTGTTGCCCATCTTGGCTTTGCATAGATTGTCACGATCTAGGCATATCAGGTATCCTGGCTGGTCCTGTGATAGGTTAGTCATAATTGACAAGCGTATGACGAGAATTGCATATAACCAGATGCGAGGGTATATTAATGGCGATAAATGAATATAATCCGCATTCTAAGATCGAAGTGGCGAAAAATAAAGAAAGAACCCACATCATATTTATTGAGAAAGAAAATGCATTTATAGATAACGAAAGCGTTGATCAATACATGACCTAGCTTTATTACCCTGAGAAGAATGAGAGACCGCAAGACCTCATATCCTTTTCATTTGAAAATTAAATAAACTCTAAAGTTGCAACTGACCAATATAGGGCGTTTGGGGGTACCCCATTTGGCCTACCACACAAAAATATTAAAGAAAGCAAATAGCAGCAAAAGACTAAAGGTTAAGACACTGTCCTTTAGTAATATTTCCGTAGCATTGCAGCATTCCAGGGGTGCCTCACGATTGTCTCATCCATGTGGAGTAACCTTTATGCACCTGACCCAACAGGTTTGTCGATGCGGTAAGGTCCTTCCTAATTTGCCCTAAAAGTGCCTTCGCAGGGTACCCTAGTGTTTTGAGTTACCCTTCTCAAGACCAAGTCTCCTTTCTTGAAGGATCGAGGGCGTACCTTTTTTTCATATGGACCCAAAATGCGATGCTGATATATGGCTGTCCTCAATTCTGCTCTAGCCCTTTTTTCGGCCACCAAATCAAGGTTGGAAGCAATCAATGAGGTGTTCTCGGCCTCATCAAAGTATTCAACCCTGTGAGAGGGTACCCCGATTTCTGCTGGAATCACTGCGTCAACACCGAATGCGAGGGAAAAATGGGTCTCCCAGGTGGAAGTGTTTTGAGTAGTCCGGTAGGTCCACAGAACCCCAGGCAGCTCGTCTACCCATGCTCCTTTTCTTTCCTCTAGCTTATTCTTCAGGATACCTTTGATAATCTTGTTAACGGCTTTGACTTGCCCATTAGATTGGGGATGAGCAGGTGTAGCAAATTGGTTGGCTATCCCAAGCTCCGAACAAAAACTTTGAAATTTTTCATTATCGAATTGCTTGTCGTTATCACTAACAATTGCATAGGGGATCCCAAATCTGCAAATGAGGTTCTTCCAAATGAATTCCATGGTTTTCCTTTCTGTGATGCTTGTTAGTGGCTCTATTTCCGCCCACTTTGTGAAATAATCTACCGCCACGATTGCATGTTTTGCTTGCCCCTTCCCGGTAGGTAACGGGCCAATGAGGTCCACTCCCCATATAGCGAAAGGCCAAGGGAAAGATATAACTGTTAGTTTCTCTAGGGGTAGGTGGGGTACCCTGGTGAACCTTTGGCATTTGTCACAGCTTAGTACCATATTCTTGGCATCTTCCCGTATGGTAGGCCAGTAGTACCCCTGATGGAGAGCTTTTTACGCCAGTGATTGTGCTCCATAGTGATTGCCACAACTCCCCTCATGTATCTCCCTCATTACATACTCGGCCTCGTCACTTCCCAAGCATTTAAGGTAAGGAAGAGTGAATCCTCTTCTGTATAGGGTATCCTGGATCAGGCAGTACCGCGAGGCTTTATACTTTAGTCTTCTTGCTTTACTTTTATCTGAGGGGAGGTCTCCATCCTTGAGGTACCTTATGATAGGCTCCATCCAAAGTACCTCGTTGGACAGTGATCCTACGTCCAACGGCTCTAGGAGATCAATGCTGGGGGCGGGTATGTGTTCTGTCGTGATGGGGCCAGCTGACTGAGCTACACCAAGGGACGCCATTTTTGCCAGGGTGTCGGCTTCGCTGTTCTCCAGTTGGGGTACCCTTTCCACCTTAACCTCGCAAAATTGGGACATCAATTCTTTGGTTTTTCCGGCTTACCACCAACTGGGAGTCGCTCTTGATGTGTACCCTCTTTGCTCCCAAAGCCTTCGACATCCTCAACCTTGCTATAATGGCCTCGTATTCGGCTTCGTTGTTTGAAGCCTTGAATCCAAATTGCAAAGAGTAGCATATTTTCACCTTGTTCGGGTCGATTATAATAACTCCCGCACCATTTCCGTGTGAGTTAGAGGAACCATCTACATATATTTCCCAAGCCTGTCCCCCTTCATCGGTGGATGGGGTATCTGACAGGTACCTCAGATCACCTTCACCACTTAAGTCATTGGCAAATTCCGTAATGAAATCAGCGATGGCTTGGGCTTTAATCGCCGATCGAGGCTTGAAGATGATGTCAAACTCGCTTAATTCGAGGGACCATCGGAGAAGCCTTCCGGACATGTGTAACTTCTGGAGGATTTGCCAGAGGGGAAGGTTGGTGACGACTGCAATGGTGTGAGCTTGAAAATATGGTCTGAGCTTCCGTGCAGAGACAACCAATGCAAAAACGATCTTTTCAGAGGCGGGGTGCCTCTTTTCGGCATCAACCATAGCCTTACTAGTGTAGTAAATAGGTCGTTGTATCCCATTATCATCCTCTTGGAGTAATACGGAGCTGGTGGCATGCTCGGATACGGTGAGATACAACAGAAGCCCCTCTCCCGGCTCAGGTTTGGCAAGTAATGGAGCATTCACGAGGTACTTCTTCAGTTCTTGGAAAGCCTCTTCGCAATCGGGTGTCCATTGGAGCTTTTTGCCGGTCTTCCAAGCTTTGAAAAAGGGCTTACACTGGTTTGTAGCCTTGGAGATAAAGCGGCTCAGGGCAGCTACCCGGCCTGCCAAGCTTTGAACCTCCTTGATGGTGGGTGGCGATTTCATGTTTTTGAACTGCGTGAATTTTATCGGGGTTGAGAGACTACTTAAACACTCATGGCACCACATCGTCTGATGGAATGTCATCATTCTTGGTTAGTCATGGGACCTATGAAGATCTTTTCTTTTTTTATCTTAAGTTCTTTTAATCGGTGTCACGAATGCTGAGAAAAAAAAAGTTTGCTTCTGACATCAGCCGCAACATGCTTGACACAAATTTATGAAGAGCATTTGCAGTTCTAGGAACATTATTACCTCACAGTTCCTCTCATGTTGAGTTGGAACCTTGTCACATTACTCGTTTATGGTATTTTTAATTTGAGTCATTTGCTCAGAACTCAGTCTGTATAAATGTTCAAATTCCTCATTTTTTTTTTGAAAGTCTTACCAGGTGGATATCCTCAGGTTGAATTGTTAAGGTTTTTTAAATGTCTGTCTGGTGAACTTTGGATAACTGTTCCTTTGAACATCTGTTTATGCTATTTTCCAATTTTATTGACAGAGACATGGTGGTTGGACATGGGGTGGGGGCAATCTAAGCAGTATCTCAGCTTCAGTATCAACCCTTGGAGACAATGGTTGGTTAATACATGTTCAGCGTATCCTGGCTGGTTCAGCTTGGATTGCTGCACAAATCGCTATAGAATCAGCTTCTGTGCTAGTACATTGCAGGTCGGAAGTTTTTTGATGTCATAACTTCCTGGACTGGTCATTACTAGAAATGGATAAAAATATTTCAGTTTCTGCTCAGAAAAGTTTGACATTTTGAATTTTTAGTTATGTAAGCAAGGTATAATGACCAATCCATTGTTTTCATATGTGAACTTGGGAGGGCTCTTTGTCAAAAATTGTGTATTTTTACGTAGGTCTACTCCAGGAGTTTTTCATGGATTACTGGCAGCAATCTTTGAAGACTAAGAGAGGCAGGTAAAAATCCAGTTCTCAAACTGAGCTTTAGATTGGAGTGATTACGATGATATTAAAGTTGTCTATGAACTTGTGTAATTAATAGCCCGTTTGGGAGTGTGGTGCAAAGCCCAGCTACTAAAGGGTTTGGTAACACTTGTAGCTGGGCTTTGCTAGCTTAGCAAATTTTTTCCCAAACACACCCTTATTTAGATTGAGTTGAGTTTAATCCAAATGACTTTTTATTCCACCATTTAGAGAGCTGCGAGATAGAGAGAGCAAGAGACAGGAATTTTTATTGCAATTTCGCCTACTTCTGTAATCAGGATAGATATTAGAGATTTCCTGTTTGAAGTCCTAGGTAATTCCTATTTTGATGTGTTAAAGATTAATAAAATGAAAACGTTTTGTTGACACTCAACAAAATGGAAAATTTGTATTTCTAGTGTTTCCCTGAAATTGGCCTTTATTGGCCTTTTTTAACATTTTTGTATTTTGGTGTCTAACATGTTCATTTCCCTTTGTGTTATGCAGTGATGGTTGGGATAGAACAACTCAGTTGGTTGCACTTGCTAATTTGTTACTTGATCCATACTATCGAACATTCGCTGGATTTCAGGTACATTTTTATGCTTGAAACTTTAGCTCTTATTGGCAGTCTTAAGATCTTTTTTTCTGATGTTTCTGCCAAGATGTTCTTAAATAATCTAGTATGAGAGGCAATGTGGGAACTCTTTTGTTGCATGCATAGGTTTTTTGTGGCCCTTTTAGTTTATTTTTTTCCCATTTTAATTTTACTGTCTCAGAATCAAGTGTTAGCATTGATTTTTTTTTCTTTGCTTATATTTTATTTTCTTCTTGGGTTGCTGTACCGTTCTTATTTGTCTTATCCATATGAGATGGTAACACGGATATCATTTTCCTTGCTCTTCAGTTATGCACTCAGTGTGATGCGTGATGTGACTCATAAATTAGAAAATCTTTTTTCTTGGTGCAGGCACTTGTTGAAAAAGATTGGCTAGCATTTGGCCATCCATTTTCGGATCGTGTGGGAATGCCAACCCTCTCTGGAAGTGGTGATATATCTTTTGAATTATGTAGGCAGTCCTCTACTGGGAGTTTTCCGTCATCACCCATGCGCCAATCGTCTGGTTCATTAGCACCTCAAGCTTCTGGTTCTTCTCATGCACAGAACAACTATTCTCCCATATTTTTGCAGGTTCTTGCATTAATATTTAGTTTAACTATTGAGTCGTTAGTAGAATCTTCATTTAATTAATATTTTCAAAATTCAAAAGCTTAAACTGATAAGGGCATGAAAAATAAATCTTAACATGCATCATGTGAAATGTTGACTAAGACTAGCTTGCAGATGGGCTTTGATACAGGAGAGCTGGAAAATGAGCTAAATAATTGAAATTTAAGTAATTAAAATTGAGTTTGCACTTGTGGAAATTTAACTTGAGACGTTATCTTTTGCTACTATGTTAGAGAAACCTTGTGACCCAAAAGCTCAAGTTCTTAGCACACTTCATTAAGTAGCTGCTCAATCCTGTATAAACACTAGCTTGCCTTGAGGTCCTCCTCTTCCATGCCTTTGGCTCTACTGTGGGAGGACTTCAACTTTCCAGTTGTGTCATAAGTTTGTCTGATGAAAAATTAATGATCTGGTGCGTGAATTTGTTTCTGCAGTGGGTTGATTGTGCTTCACAATTGATGCGGATGTATCCATTTGCCTTTGAGTTCTCGTCGGTATGTATTTTCTTCTATATGTGAAATGAATTTCTTATTCTGCAACATATCCCATCATTAAACTTGAATGTGCTGGTGAAATGTTTTCTTTCTTTCCATTTTTTCCCCCTTCTCTCTTCATTGTTTCATATCCTTTCCAGAGAAAACCAATTGTTGACTTTTCTACTCTTTCATATCCAGGCTTTTCTGGTGGATTTCTTGGACTGTGTGCTTTCTTGTCGCTTTGGAACTTCTTGTGCAACAGGTAGTTTCACATTAATACAAGCAGTGGGGTGGATCCTATTCCAATAAAAGCTGTGGTAACTGGCATGCATTTACTTCATCTGTTATGACTATTGGGATAACAGCAGGACTTAGCCAGTAATTTGTCCTAAAGAGCTGCTTTTTTAAGTTCTCTCTCTTTTTCCTTTTCTATTGTTTTTCCTGCAGTGCGATGGTTTTACATGCCCATGGGCTTGGTCTTTTTGATTAAATCTTTAGTTAAGGAAAATGAAAAGTTAAATGGATCCAAGTCTGAGGTTCAAATCTTTTTTTTTTTAATTTTTCCCTTTCGAAGTAGAAAGGATGAGAAAAAAGTAGGAATTCTTGATGTGATTATTACATAGTGGAACCGTTATATTTAAAAGTATAATGGTCTTTTGTTTTTGTCAATTAAAAAAAAAAAGAAAAATTGCTGCAAAAGTTATAGAGTTTGAGAAGGATTAAGAGTATAAATGATACAATTTGTTCAGAAGGAAGCATTAACAAACTATACAGATAAATCTAAGTATAATGGATTAAAAGGTTGTATTTTAAGTTAGCTTGTAATTTTTGTTAAATTGACATCATTATGTTTTTAGCTTGTCAGCATGGTTTGGATGTTTCTTTTACTTCATAAGTATGTTGTATAATCTCAGGAACTACTGGTCAAAGAGAAATTTTGCTACATTTCATCCCCTGAAGTTGCTGTTTTATTAATGAACATGTATAACTGGTACAGGCATTCTTATGAATGATGTTTATATTTGCTGGTGCAAAATCAACTTGTTTACTTATTTTTTCCAATTATATAATATTGTAGCTGTATGGAAACATGTACAAACAAATTGGAATGGAACAGTTTAACTCTCAAGGCACTGCTGAGAAACTTTTAGAATTATCTGATTTGTTAGTCTTAATTTTAAGTGAAAAGGAGAGGCAGCAATGTGGTGTTGCTAAAGCATGTGGGTGCTTGTGGGCATATCTGGCTGATTTGCGTTCTTCGGCAGGAAGCTCTCATGTTCACTATAACCTCTTTTATGATCCGCTGAAACAGCATGGTCCTCTTTTACCTCCGGCTGCAGCTTTAGCCCCAACTTTGTGGCCTCAGTTCCATCTGCATTGGGCTTGTCCCACCGAAGCCCAAACTGGGGAGCTTGAAGCACAATATAGGGACATGGCTATAAAGTTCTCTGAACTGAATAAGGTAAGGAAATTTTTCCTTCTGTTCTACAGGTGCAATTTTGCGTTGTACTAGACAATATGGATTTAGACAATTGGAAAATATGAATTTTTCCCTCCTTTCGGGTGATAGACAACAATAAAAGGTTGTTTTCTATTGGTTAATGGAACCCCTCACTTGTTCATATTATCCTAAATGACAATGAACTGACTGTCCTCGTCTTTTTTTTACTGTAATTAATTTATAGAGGGTTTGTAAATAGTATTGAGTCGATTAAAATTCCTGGCAGGCAAAAGAGTTAGCGGCAAAGAAAGCTAAAGAAACCATGATTGCTATAGAATCACAAACTGCAGAGTTAAGAGAGGAGAAGCAACTCAGGAGCAAGGCTGTGAATGTAGCCAATAGGGCCAGCAAGGAAAGTGAAGCCATAAATTGAGCCGTTCAATCATTAGGATGCAAGGTTCAATTTTCTAGCAGTGGTGATTGTACTGTTGACTTTGAAGGTGTTGATGTGAGATTCTGGTTACACTCTTCCTACGACCAGGATATCTGCTCGATCAACCTTACCTCGATTAAGATCTCTCCTCGTATGCTTTCTTCTCCAAGAATTCCTGCGTCCACATAAACAAGTCAGAGCACGCCGGTTGTTTTCCCGGCGTAAACCCTCCGACACTCAAGTCAGATATGAAGGCTCTGGAAACGCTTGCCAGAGATCTTATGGCTTTTTGGTAGTTTCTATTCTTTAGGATTTCCTTTATCTCTGTTATAATCTCAAAAATGCTAACCCTTTTACCTTCGTTGGCTACCTTTTTATAGGCCACTTC
Source organism: Citrus x clementina (assembly GCF_000493195.1). Classification (NCBI taxonomy): domain Eukaryota; kingdom Viridiplantae; phylum Streptophyta; class Magnoliopsida; order Sapindales; family Rutaceae; genus Citrus; species Citrus x clementina. The sequence goes on from NW_006262274.1 coordinate 9,962,200, forward strand.
TGAGCTCGGGCCTCCCCTCCATTCGTGCTCGTTATCCTCCTACCTCTCGAACGTGGACTCCCCATTTCCGTAGTTGTGGGTGGTTGCGTGGCCTTCGTGCCTAGATTCTCGGATTGGAGAGCATGCCTCGCCAACCGTCATTGACCGGGTCTCCTCGAATCAACACTTAGCAGGAATACAACAGGAATGGCTTTATGCTTCTTACAGGTAATTGGCCTCGCGGATGACGTGCTCGTGGATGAGCAGGATATTCTTGCTCCTGCTCCCCCGGATACCAGGCTCTTACGGGACACACCGGTTCGCAGAACTCTGCCATCAGATATCTGCTTATCATGCCTGGTCTCGTCGACGTATTTCTCCCAAACATCGGTCCCCCAGTTTCTGGTGTTGGGTAATGTAGTGGACCAGCAGTAGAAACTTGACAGTACTTGCTCGCATGGGATTGGAAAAGGCTGCCAAGAGTCATATCGCATTTAATTGCGGACGAGGTGATGTGGCATAAATCTGCCCCTCTATTCGAATTTCAAACCAACGGTTACGAGGCCCTTGGGATTTGGTGCCGTTAAATGCTGGCAACCCAAGAGTCCGTCCCCATTAGGAAACCCAAATCCTCTCGAACGACAAATTCATCATTCACTCCGTCTCCGTCTCTGTCTCTCCGGCAAAGAAGTTTCGGCATAAAGGCCTCCATCTCTGTCTTTCACCAACTGAACCATTACTTCAGGTATTTCTTCTATCTCCTTGGTCTCGGATAGTTGTAGATAATTTCTCTTCTCTTTTGTTTGGGTAGTAGTTGGTGGTGGTGTTGTGGTTAGAGCTTAGGGAATGTCGAAAGGCAAAGAGAAGGTCATTGAGGTTGACGATGATGAGTTGGACTTCCTGCCTAGTCTGCTAATTGATCTTGCTTTTGACCCCGGGATCCCCTTAGAGCCCATTAGATTTAGTGTTGGCACTAGCGCTAGGAGGATGTCCCCCCAAACAACCTCCTCGAGCGGAAATAGTGATGAAGAGGGGTCTTCTGGCTCGGAGAACACCCTGAGTGAGGGTTGAGGAGATGATTCTGGTGAGGTGTCCCCATCAGGAGCGTCGCCACCAGAAGGGCGGAGTACAGTAGGAGGTAGAGCCCTATCGCGGGACTACGCTATTGATTATATGACGTGCACGACCATGTTTGACGAGCTCGCTGACCTCCGGCTTAGGTATAACATTCCTGGTGAAATACTTCTTAAGGTCCCAGGAAAGAATGATACCCCTAGCAGGCCTCCTAGGGGATATGTTACCTTGTTTTTGGAGAGTTTTAGGCACGGGCTGAGGTGTCCCTTGCAACCCTACTTTGCCCGGATTCTTAACGGGCTAAACCTAGCTCCTGGTCAGCTGAACCCCAATGGGTGGAGAGTGCTCTCTGGTCTGTTCATACTGTGGGACAAATGTTGCCAAAGTGAGCCCACGGTCGACGTGGTGAAGCACTTGTACCAGCTGAAAAGCAGCCCCAAAGACGCCGGCTGGTATTACTTCCAATCAAGTACCAAGACCAGGAAACCCATAACCGATCTTCCTACTGGTGGTGGTGGGAATTGGAAGAAGAAGTTCTTTTTCGCAGGGGGTCCCTGGGGTCAAGTTGCACAGGTTGATGGGCAGGACTTCCGCGTCCCACCTCGTTTCGTGGTCCCAGGTTGCCTGCTCGTATTAGATGTCTTGTCTCCCTTGTTGTTTGCACTTTACTGGTTTGTCTCTAATCAAATGTTTGTTTGTGTTGCAGGTTCTTGGGGTGTTCACTTCCCCCTCCAACCTGATCAGCTCAAACGGGTCGAGGCTGTACTAGCCAACTCCTGCCCGAGTCGAGAACTGATAACTGTTTACAACTTGCTCAAGTCTCGCTTGGTACTCCCTGGCCATAAGATGGAGGACGCTGTGATTGGGGCTCTGAACAGGAAACGTTCTCGACCTCAAACCACGAAGAGGGACCACAACAAGGACGCCCCTTCTGCAAAGCGGGCTAACATCGTGCAGCAAGTCTCTCCCTTGAAGACTTTACCTCCTGCTCCTGCCAAAGAAGGGAAACTAGTGGAGCAGCCACGGATCCTGCTTCCTCTTCTCCTCCTGTCAGGCCTCGATCTCGCTTACCTGACAGCCGAGCAGAACACTTGGTCCCCTATCTCAATGAGTTATCTAAACTCGTGAGCAAGAAGAACCTGGAGGACTTTGATGGCTGCACCTTGGGTGAGCTGGTGGGGGCCATGCAGTATAATGCTTTCCACCTCAGCTGCATGACCACCTATTACAAGGCTAAGGTTGGCCGCTACGACCGGAAGATGAAGGAGGACATTCAATCGGCGACGACCAGAGCTAACGTTGCCGAGAAGAAAGCAGGGGAGCTGAATGTTGAGAACCTCAAGCTGTTAGAGCAAGAATCTCTTGCTCAAGCAAAAGCCATTACCCTCGAGGAGGAGTTGACCAAGGTCAAGGAGGATCTTCAAAGGCAGAAGGCTATGTACGAGGCTCAGTTCGAATCTCTCCGCAATTCCCATCGGGCTCAGGTTGAGAACTTGGAGAGGGAGGCCGACAACCAGTACAACCAGGGACTTCGGCATTCCTATCGTTGCATCATGGCTGTCCTTGGGAAGCAGCACCCTGATCTGAAGATGGATGACCTTGCAGCTGGTGTTGCTCAACATATGGACGAGGAGGCGGCCAAGGAAGATGCGAGATTCTGGTTACACTCTTCCTACGACCAGGATATCTGCTCGATCAACCTTACCTCGATCAAGATCTCTCCTCGTATGCTTTCTTCTCCAAGAATTCCTGCGTCCATAGAAACAAGTCAGAGCAAGCCGGTTGTTTTCCCGGCGTAAACCCTCCGACGGTCAAGTCAGATATGAAGGCTCTGGGAACGTTTGCCACAGATCTTATGGCTTTTTGGTAGTTTCTATTCTTTAGGATTTCCTTTATCTCTGTTATAATCTCAAAAATGCTAACCCTTTTACCTTCGTTGGCTACCTTTTTATAGGCCACTTCTGAGCTCGGGCCTCCCCTCCATTCGCGCTTGTTATCCTCCCACCTCTCGAACGTGGACTCCCCATTTCCGTAGTTGTGGGTGGTTGCGTGGCCTTCGTGCCTAGATTCTCGGATTGGAGAGCATACCTCGCCAACCGTCATTGACCGGGTCTCCTCGAATCAACACTTAGCAGGAATACAGCAGGAATGGCTTTATGCTTCTTACAGGAAATTGGCCTCGCGGATGACGTGCTCGTGGATGAGCAGGATATTCCTGCTCCTGCTCCCCCGGATACCAGGCTCTTACGGGACACACCGGTTCGCAGAACTCTGCCATCAGATATCTGCTCATCATGCCTGCTCTCGTCGACATATTTCTCCCAAACAGAAGGTAATACAACTGAGAGTCCACTGAAAATGTCCGCTTCAAAAAGAGTATCTGATGGCAGTATACAGTATGATGAGAAATCAGATTTCTCTATTTCAGTCACCGTAATGGATGATGTTGTTTCCAGCAATCCAATTGGTCGGGTGTGTGAAGCTTTGTGTCCATTACTGTAACACCCCAAATCTAACATGTGCGGAGCACGTGAAGAAGGAAGTTACTCACAAATCATAATCTTTGCTCATAAGTTTCAAATTGAAATACCTCCAATTCTTATTCAAATAAATCCATAAATTCAAACGTCTAATACTAAATAATCTCTCTCGATGACAAAAAAAATAATAATAAAAGTCTCAAACTCCAAATTACACGTTCATAATAGAAATAATTAAATAGAAACACGAGTCTATTCCTCCTCTTATTTAATGGCAAACGGAAACTGGAAAAATTACTAACTCCAAAGCTAAGCGCACCTCTCAAAAGAAACTTAATCTGCAAAAAGTAATGACGAGGGGTGAGCCGTCAACTCGGTAAGTAAAATCATTCCTAACACACTAGGCCTATCGATACCAAAAATATTGCAAGCCTTCTTTTAATTAAAACATATATCATAATCCATAATTTTCATAAAACGATATATCACGATAACATAAGATAAATTCTTAATAATTCAGAATATTCAAAAGCATATTTACTTGCAAAGCAAATCATGTAATACGTATACAGAAAACACAAGGTTAGCTCATGTCACATAGTGTCACCTATAGTCCCGGTGACCCGGCTAGAAACAGAATCAGAATATCGTGTGCACACTCAGAACATAAACCCAGTACTGGTCCAGACAGATATATTGTATATTACGATCAGAATCAGAATCAGAATAACTATGGACAATGAGCCAAAACATTAGGAATCTCATACAATCACCAATAATTGAAATCAAACATAGGTACAAAACATTCGTATCAGATTCATAAAAGTCCATATCAATAATTTAGGCTTGCATAACATTTTAAAGATAAAATCATAAAAGTAGGCATGTAACAAAATAACTTACATATTCAAAAGCATTTATAAAATACTTTGTTAAAAAGAATTTAGCTTTAAAACATTTACATAAAACTAATTTTATTATCAAAATCAAGTAGTATAAAAACATTTATACTTATAATAATAATATCAAAATACTTATACATATCCAGTATACTAGGAATAAAGTTACTTACCTCGACAAATGAACTTGAATTAACCCACCTCTAAGCTTCTAAGAGCCTCAATCACCTTCAACTCCTTAAACAAATACAAGATATGACAATTAATGACTTATTCTAAGAATCTGATTTTCTAATTCATACCCGTACAGGTCTGATTCTCAGAATTTTAACTCTTAATCTAAAACTCAGAATGATATAATATCCTCTGGAACTATTCTGGACATCCATGAGTACCCCATGTAAAATTTACAAGAGGATCCGATATCAAAAACATTTTAAAAACTATATACTACTCAACAAACTCGAAACTGTTTTCACATAATCTAAACCAAACAGAACAGGTTCCGTGATTTTTATAAAATAAAATACTAACAAGAAAATTATAAAATTAAAACTGGGAATCCTAGACACATATATTAACCTACATATAAACTTTCAGAATTTTCCGAGTTCATTTGATGGTACAAATAGTCTTGTGAATCCGATCGCAATGCTGGAATCGCAGTTTTCCAGTGCAGTGGTTTCTATTTCGTAAATACATATAAAATTCAAAACGAAGTCGAATTCAATGAAATAAAATTTAATCAAGAAGCCCTACATGTCTAGTTCCCAGAAATATAAATTTTATAAGAAAATTCGTTCAGAAAATATAGCTTTAAATTCGAGATACTCATGCTGTCCAGAATTATCCTGTGCTTAATACGTCAAGGATTGATTAACTAAACTCATAATAAATCAAAACCCTAAACAAGGCCTAAATATATTCTAAACCATGCATTATGATCCACAACCATTAGAATCGTGCCAATATAAACCCTAGCTAGATAGAGTGATTAGAAATCTGTTGAGAACATGGAGAATAACTTACCCGTCGTTTGATTCTCTCCTAAACAAAGGTTTGAATCCTAGGATTTGGGTAAGAGCGTAAAGAGCAGCAAGGAAGAAGAATAAACGTTGTGAATTTAGGGTTATGGGAGAGAAAAAGTATGAATTTATAGGGAGTCTTAAGAAACCCTATTTAATTAGGAAAAATAACCATTTTCCCAAAATTATCTCATAAATAACCTCTTAATAAGGGTTATGGGCCACCTATAATTCTGAATGAAAGCCCAATTTCCATAACTTAATATATATGAGAATTTGTGGCGTTACAATTACGCATAGGGGATGGGGGTTGCCGTTGGCCAGATGCTGGTTGTGCTCAGCTGGGCAGTCAATTTGTTGGACTAAAAGCAAACTTTGATTTTGATCGGCTTTCTATTTATGATAGTTATTTTCAGTCTGAATGATATTTTCTGGATTTGAGCTACACATGAGTTGAACCATCGGCTTTCATGTCTAGCTTAATGCTTATTCCTAAAGCATCCAAAGATTCCTTTAGGACTTTCTGTTGGTGGAAACATGAAGGCAATTCATGAAAGATTGACCCTTACTTTTTGGATGGGTCTCGGATTTGTACAGAGGAAACATAGAGTTAGCTGTGGACTTGGAGCAAGAAAACTCAGAATAATGCACTCGGAAGTGGTTGCAAATTATAGTTGCCCAGGTTCAAATATATTTTCATTTAGATTCAAAAATAGCATGTCGCATAGCCATTCTTTTCCAGAATAAAATTAGTTTGTGTACAGTTTTATGAGTAGTTAATTGCTGTGACAAATGTTTTGACAGCATCCATGTACAACAAACTGATTTTGATACAATTTTGTATTTAGAAAATAAGCTCCCTTGAGATAACTTTCTCTGTCTCTTTTTGTTAATGCTTTTGACATGTGGATTATGGCTTTTGCTTCGTTTAAGTGTTATTTAATCTCAAACAGGAATTTTAGATGCCCTGCCAATAAAGCATTGTCACTTGGTGAAGTCGCTCGAAGACTAGAAGGGTGTTGCCCAACACTAGAATGTATTGCCTACATAAAAACAATCTAGCAAAATCGCATCTTAGATGCCATGCAATTAAAGCATTGTCACATGGTGATCTCACTCAATATTAGAAGGTTATTGCCGACTAGAGCAATTTAGTTGCGTATACTTTCATTTCACCATACATGCTAAACGAGTTATCCCCAAACAAGATAAACCACTCAGTAAGCTAAATAAACAAAACCCCATCAATTTTACATACTCCGAAAGTCAAGCATAGTATAGTTAGATTGCTGGTCCCCTTTAATAATGATAACTTCTTGGGCGGCCGGGACTTTCATGGCGAGGTAGTGCATGGATACCACTGCTTTAGTTGCTACTAAGAACGGCCTACCCAATATAATATTGTAGGCACCTGGGTGATCTACAATAAGAAAATCAATCATATGAACAACACGGTGAGGTACCTTACCAAGTGTAACGAGCAACGTAATGATGCCCTTTGGTATAACCATATCTCCGGCGAACCCAATAAGAGGAGTAGCATAGGGGGTGATCTTTGGCGACTCAATCAATACTTGATCTAAGGCGCTTTTGAAAATGATGTCAACAGAGATGCTGGTATCTACAAGAGTTCTTGCTACCTTACCGGTGGCAACCTTCAACGTAATTACTAAGGCATCGTCATGGGGGTACGAGATACCCTCCTCATCGTTTTCTGTAAAAAGGATAGGCGGGGTATGGTGGGGTACCTTCGGTGCACCCCATTCATTAAGGTTGACTTCTCTACCATTATTGGTGGTTATCGACAACGATCTACCATAGCCTTTGATAGCCCTCCTAGATTGGCCCGTTAAAGTCGGTCCGCCCATGATCATTTGGACATATACGCCTTTCTTATGTCCCAGGGGTACCTCTCGTTCAGGATTGCCATCAGCTACCCGCTTGCCCTTATCTTGCTCCGCGGATTTCCGAGCTTCTCTCATGCCAGCAACAAATTCTTTGAGGTACCCGCTAAGAATCAAAGATTCAATTTCCTCTCGCAAGGTAAAACACTCAGTTGTGCTGTGACCGAAGTCCTCATGGAACTCACAATACTTCAGGCTATGCTTTATATTGGGGTACTTCTTCATTGGCTTAGGAGGACGAAGGAGGCCACTATCCCGAATATGGTAGAAGATCTGCTTTGGGGATCGATTCAGTGGATGGTAAGATTTGCACCGAGGCCTCGGTGGTGGCTCTCGCTGATCCGGTGGTGGCGATCTTGGAGGTTGGGGTACCCTGAGCGTTATACCCTCGTCTCCACGGGGCAGCCCGTAGAGGGCTCCGTGCTCGGGGTACCCGCGGTATTGGGGCCTCCATCCTCTTAGGCTTCTCCTTGTTCTTTGTAACATCGGCTTTATCTTCTTGGCGCATCAATTGGCATTTCTCTTCCATCTCCACCTGCTGCAATGCCTGGGAACGGGCTTCCCCATATGAAAGTGGGCGCTTCTTTTGAAAAGAACGACATAACTTGCCCAACCGTAAATGTTTTTCAAAATGGGTCAATGTGTATTGGTTTCCAAATGCTCCGGTTCGCAGCACCTCTTGGTGGAAACGACTTACATACTCCGCCAAAGGCTCGGCTTCCCCTTACTTAATAAAGGCAAGTTTGGAGGCTACTCTATCTTGAGTGAAAGCGTAGGAAAACTCTTTAGTAAATTTGGATAACAATTGGTGTAGGAAAAATATGCTACCCGCTTTCAAAGAGCGAAAACATGACTTCGCGGGGCCCGTGAGTGTGTGTGTAAACATCCTACAAATGGCGCTCTCATCTACACCCTTGATAAGCATTTGGTTGCGGTATAGCTCAGCATGCTCCGAGGGATCAGTGGTACCCGAGTATTGGGGTATCTGAGGCATAGCGACCGCCTCGTGAGTGTGTGTGTAAACATCCTACACATGGCGCTCTCATCTGAACCCTTGATAAGCATTTGGTCGCGGTATAGCTCAGCATGCTCCGAGGGATCAGTGGTACCCGAGTATTGGGGTATTTGAGGCATGGCGAACGCCTCGGGGAGAGCTGTCGTCCGAATCTCCATAGTGAATGGCGATTGGTAAGTCATTGGCGTTGGAGCAGTTGTGATGTTTTACTTCTCGGAGAGGAGCTTCACTTAGGCTTCCAGGTTCTCCATTTTTTCCACAAGTTCGAGGGGTACCCGATGATGTCGCCGCCATTTGAGAAGCTTTTTTGGCGTTTAACTTCTCACGGAGATCCTCGTGGGTACGCTTTGCACGCCTCGTACCCTAGCTGCTGCGAGAATTGCAAGAGGCGGTGGAATGGTTGTCTCGGGAGCCCACAGTTTGAAACTTAGAACGGGTACCCGATGGCCTATGCTTTGGCTTGCTGGCCTTGGGTACCTCTCTTCTGACCATAGCTTGGTCGTCCGTTTGAGGTGGTGGAGCATCTAGCGTCACTGGTGGAAGTGAACTTTTGGGTGCCCGAGATCCAACCGCCCTAAGTATTGCGTGGGCAAGATCCTCGAAATGTTTGTGAGAAATAGGTTTCTCATCTTGGCGAACACACGTCGATTGCTTGATACCCTTGCCCTTGCTGATGCGCGCTACCCTTCTTGCAGGATCACTACCTTCACTGCTGGCGTCATCTCTCATCCTTTTAAGATCCGCCATTAAACCTTCGGGAGGTACGTCGGGTGCCATGTATTGGAGTACACACAACTAGTTTGGTAAACGTGGTTGAGGCTTTTTGTGCGCCTCCCCTCAGATGGCGCCAATTGTTTTCAACAGATTTTGGGGTAGGAAAAGCTAAAATCTATCTTGAACAATGAATTTGTATTTTTAGGGGAGACGGGGTACCTCACTAGTTTGTTATGCGCGGTGTGGTGTATCTGAAATTCGGGGGAAGTGAGAAGGGGAGAGGGAGTGGTAACAATGGTGAAACGACAGAACCAAGAGAGATGTCCTTCAAAATAAGCTTCAGGCCTGCAAAACAGTGAAATAGAGGTTAGAGGTGAAGCTGGGGTACCCCGGTATTCACACTCTGACACTCAAGTTTTTATGGTAAAGAGAGTTGGGCCGTTATGTGCATGTTCGCGGCGTATCTCATCCTTTGGAAACGTGGCGCACGCTGGAGAGTGGTCCAGGGTACCTCTGCAGTAGCTGTCGGGTAGGCGGCTGAGGACCACTGTCCTTGGGATAATGTCCTTCACTTTTTACAGAGGTAGCAAGCGGTTGTCCCTCCCTTTTGGTACGACGTTCTTGATTCCTAATTCTGACAAAATCGAATAATATCTTTTCAAAGATGGAGACGTTTCTTACGGCGGATATTTTCGGAGGATTCTCTTGCATCTGATCTGCCGAGTACCTCGAGTTACGTGAGGTACCTCATTTTATTTGGGGTACCCCTAATTGTGCGGGGTACCTCTATTTGCATAGGGTACCTCTAATAAATTGAGGTAAAAGAAACTCATTGTATGAGTGACACGTGGTGATGTGTCTGGACCGGGGATACCTTGCTTAGTTTCTTCCCTTGACTAAACTTTGTGTACTGTCGAGCTAAAAAATCTTCTCTTTGTCTTTTCCGTTTCCCGCCACCTTTTTTTTTTTTTACTCAACTGCTGATAAGTACGAACAGTTGTCTTTATGTCTCTCCCATGTTTTCATGGGAAATGGCAGCCTTCTGACACAGTTTGAATTTTAAAAATATCAATCTCACACAAACATCCCTTACCTCCTTTCTTGTATAGTGTGTTCTGTCAGGTTGAATTAAAAATCCCTGACGTGAATGTCAATTTCCTCTAATTTATTTTGAAAATCCCCAAACGATCTTCCAAAAGTTTATTATCTCCAATGGCCTTCTTCTTTTAAAATTTCTCATAGGTAAAAATTTCTTCTTTACTCTTTTTTTTTAGCCTGGTCATCTTCCCTAGGCTTATTCTATCTCTTCACTTCCCTTTTTTTTTTTTATTTCATTCTTCTTCTCGTGTTTTCTCTCTTCTCTTTTCTTTCTTCTTCTTCTTTCTTTCCCTCTCTCGGCCGACGATCTTCTCTTGTGTTTTTCGGCGTGGGTCTCAGCTGCTGCAGCGGCGGTTTTGGCTCCAGATCTGGTTGGTTCAAGGCGGTTTTTCGGCAGCTCACGGCGAGATCCGACCCGGCGGCAGACACGGTAACCCCCCACTATTGTGTCTTCATTTTATCCTTGCTTTTTCTCTCTTCTTTCTCCTTTTCTTCTCTCTTTTCTTTTTCTCTTTTGTTTTGGCCGGCGTTTTCCTTGGCGATTTCCGGCGTCGGTTTGGTGGCTGCAGCCGCAGCAGTCGGCATCGGTTCGGTGGCTGCAGTCGCGGCAGCCGGCGTCGTTTCGATGGCCGCAGTCCCCCCCATCCGTGTTGTCTTCTCCGTTCTTCATTCTCTTTTTTTTTTAATTTTCGACAGCGTTCTCCCTTGGTGGTTTCCGGTTTCCTTCTCGCGATCTCCGGCGTCGGTTCTTGGTGGTTGCAGCCATGACAACCGATGTCGGTTGCTGCAGCTTCTTCGTTCTTCATTATTATTATTTTTTTTTATATTTATAAATAAAATAAATTGGCTAATTTCATTTGTGCTTGAATAAATAAAATAAATTTGCAGCTTCTTCGTTCTTCACATCATTGGGTTTTATATTTGCATATTCTTACTTACTATTTTTGGTTGCCTGCAGCTTTATCTCCTCACGATTACCAATCTCGATCCGTCAAGTTGGTAAATCACAGGTATCCTTCCTCGTTTCTCCTCCTTTGGCGCATTTACAATGACACTATTTTGCATACTCTGAGAAAAATTTGTTTGCATTTGATAGTTGATGTATGGTGGGTGGTGTATGGTATGAAAATATTGTTGGGGGAATTGTGGCTTGGTGGTTATGTTGTTGGGGGAATTGTGGCTTCATGGTTATGTTATTGGGGGAAAATAAATGGGCAAGAAACATACGGGGCCAGTGAGGAAGCGTCGTGCAGTTGGGGCTAGTAGGGTTGACAGCCCTCCTGCGGGTTTCCCTTCCCACATCTCCATCAGCGAGGGGGATAGATCTCCCCCTAGTACCTTTGGGAGTTGTAACTCTCACTCTAAGCTCCCTCCCCCTAGGAGTACTCCTCGTGTCATCCCACGTTTTCCCAGTAAACGGCCAACCCCTCATCCTAGAAAAAAAGGTAGGTCATCCAAGCCCAAGGTTCTAGCTCGTTCCTCAGGCCGACCTCCCAAGTCTCCCTCTGCCACACCTTTAAAATCTGGCAACCTTTATTCCCTAGGCACTAGGAGAGCTACTTTGGGGGACTTAGAACAAATTAGAGCCAAATACAATATTCCTCCCTCTGTCCAGCTTAGAGTACCCCATATGGATGAACGACCTGAGTGTCCGAAGTCTGACGGGATTGCTCTCCACATTGACCTCTTCCAACAAGGAGGTTTCGCACTTGGCTCGCTGTTTCTACTATTCTGCCGAAAATGTTACCTCTGAGGTCGCTGAAGAGACAGACAAGATGAGTTTGAGCCAGCGCTATGGTCAAGCACTCAAGGCTACCCAAGAGGTAGGCTTTCCCGGGGTACCCCGGGTGTACCCTTCATTTTTTACTTATTTAATCCTATTGCCATACACATATATTTGACATGTCTTCTATGACCTGCAGGCATCTTTTCTCCTCAGCTATTGCCTTCCAGACCTCGACTCCCTTGTTGCTGCCCAATCAGAGGTCGACAAGTTAAGGGGTGAGCTCTAAAGTCGTCAGTCTCGCGAGGATCAGCTTGCTCGAGAAGTCAAAACTTTGCAAGAACGCATTACTGGCCTATCGGGAGAGAAAGCTCGAGTGGAGAAGGACTGCGATGAGTTGAAGGCCACAAACGAGGATTTGTTATCCCGACAAAAGACGATGGCGGAGGATGCGTTATCACTTATCATGACGGAGGTGTGGAGCGTGGATCCGGAATTGGAGGTACCCCGTGTGCATAAATTCGTTAACAAGGCCATGATTCTGAAGACGATTGCGGAGAGGAAGAAGTCTTCCCATGCACGGTCGGGTACCCCTTCCGAGTCGCCCAGGGTACCCCGCGCGTTTCAGCCGTTGCCCGCCTCAAATGCCCCTACTTCGGCTGCTCATATTCTGGGTACCTCAGAGTCCTCTACTGATCGCCCTCTAGAGACGAATGGTGGGGATGGCGTTCCACCCTTGGTGTAGCCTTTTCACTGTGCTCTTGTTTTTTGGATCTATCCACATTTTGCTATTTGGAACTTGTTTCTTTCTTTTTGGTTTCTTGGGATATTTTGTATTATTGGGACTTCTCTTTTATTATGATACCATGCCACCAAGCCCTCTCATACTTTGCATTCTTGTTATTATGCAAATGAATGCTTGGCTAAACTGTTATCTTGCAAATTTTCAGGGTACCTCTCATTTTTCTTTTTTTTTTCTTTTTTAAAATGGGGTACCCTCGGTACCTTAACAAATATTCGACCTCAGGTGCCTGCTGGTTTATATAGATCGTCGAATTCGGTGCATGCCTTTCTCTACAACTATGGTGAATTTCCCACAAATAAGTAATCAAAACATCCTCGCGGCATCTCGATCAAAAATTGAAAGTGCGCAATCGGTCCAACCAATCAATTTCTTATTCTTTTGAAGTTCCCTCCGAATTTTTTGAATAGCTTACCCCCTACTTTGCTCAAGTAAGAGGACGAAGGTGTGGGTGTACTCATACCTAAGCTGAACCTCGTGGCGCTAGGGTATGCCGGTTTTACTCCACCCTCGGGTCCTCTTTGACCCTCCCTCTCTTTGTTTAGGTAGTTTTGTCATGCTTCCGCAAAAAGGCTACCCCTGGGCTGTTCACTCCGTTGCCCATCTTGGCTTTGCATAGATCGTCACGATCTAGGCATATTAGGTACCCTGGCTGGTCCTGTGATAGGTTAGTCATAATTGACAAGCGTATGGTGAGAATTGCATATAACCAGATGCGAGGGTATATTAATGGCGATAAATGAATATAATCCGCATTCTAAGATCGAAGTGGCGAAAAATAAAGAAAGAACCCACATCATATTTGTTGAGAAAGAAAATGCATTTATAGATAACGAAAGCGTTGATCAATACATCACTTAGGTTTGTTACCCTGAGGAGAACGGGAGACTGCAAGACCTCCTATCCTTTTCATTTGAAAATTAAATAAACTCTAAAGTTGCAACTGACCAACATAGTGTTAGCCTAAAATGCTATACATAATGTAATTTTGATGATAACAAACATGTGTATTAAGTAATTTAATAAATATTGTATTTTACATTTTCACTAGTTTTTTAAGGATAATATTTATACAAGTGAATCAAGTGAAATTAAGATTGAAGACACTTAACGGACAATGGCGACATCAAGAATATAATTTAGAGCTCAACGAACAAATTAGTGCGATAAATTCTTGTAAAGCTGGTATGATTTAATTGATGCATGATTTAGCATTTGAGAAGCTCAAGAGATTAATTTAATTAAATACTTTTAATAAACTAAAAGGTTTTATTTTTATAAAGTAAAATATTTTGTGGATTTAAGTAATTTGGACTTAAATGCTAAGATTTGAAATCTTTGATTTTAATAAGTATTAAATTTCAGAGTTGGACGTTTTTACAAACATTTGAAATGTTTTGGGCCATACTATAATTTATGAATATTTTGGTCTAAAGTGAAAGGTTTTGAGAACTTTGAAAAATATGGGGAAAATGACCTTTGTGCGAAATAATAAAATCTTTGGGGCCATATCATAATTTCAAAAATTTTGGGAAAAACAACTATTCTTAGGAAGTTCTGAAATTGGACCTATTTGTAAAGTTTTATGACGTTTTGGGCTATAGTATAATTATAGAAAGTTTTGGGCCAAAGTATAATTTCAGTTAACAGTGTTACTGTAGTAAAATTCAAAAATAACGATAATATCATTGTTCCTAAGAGGCTAGCTGGATAATCAAGCGGCTAACCGCTTGGGCGCGAGAATTTACCTATAACGGCTAATTTTTGGGCTTTCACTATAAAAATTCAACTCAAACTTCATTCTAAGGATCAATGCAAGCAAATATAAGATCATACAACATATATTGAGCTTCCAAAATGCAAATCATCATTGATTGAATCATTATTGAGCTATTAGTTGCATATCCACTCTTAAAGAGAGTTTTTGTTGTAATTTTGATTTCTTATCAAATTGTGAGTGTGTAAGTGTGGGAAACACTTGGGGTGAAGAGATTAGGGAGATAATCTCTTAGTTGCAAAGGTTCATTGACACCTTGGAAGTCAATTGTAAAAACTTGAAGCTTTGGGAGGCTTGGATAGTGAAATCCTCGAGCTTGGTTGGCTTGGAGGCGTGGACGTAGGCGGGGATTGCAACCCAGAATGATTAAAAGATCCATGGCAACCCAAAATGATTCAACCTTTAGGGAAGGACAATCCACAACTAGGCCACTGTTCTTTGACGGAAATGACTACCCGTATTGAAAAACTAGGATGAGAATTTATTTACAAGCATTAGATTATGAAATTTGGGAAGTTGTATGTGATGGTCCATTTATGCCTTTGACTAAAAATGAAATTGGGGAAGACATTCCAAACCTTCACGTGAATGGAATGAATTGGAAAAGAGAAAAACTTCTCTAAATTCCAAAGCCATGAATGCCTTGTTTTGTGCACTCGATAAGAAAGAGTTTCATAGAGTGTCTAGTTGTGAAAGTGCTAATGAAATTTGGTACAAACTTGAAGTTATTTATGAAGACACGAATCAAGTGAAAGAGTCTAAAATTAGTAGGTACACTCGGCAATATGAATTGTTTTAAATGGAACAAAATGAGAGTGTGCATTCTATGTATACTAGATTTACGGACATAGTAAACACTCTAAGAGCCCTGGGAAAGACCTTTTCAAATAGCGAGAAAGTTAAGAAAATCATTAGGTCGTTACCTAAGGAATGGAGACAAAAAAGGACTGCCATTGAGGAAGCTAAAATTTTGAATATCTTACCTATTGATGATTTAATTGGTTCTCTTATTTCTTATGAGGAAGATTTGGCAGCTGAAAGAGGAAATGAGGAAAGGAAGAAAACCATTGCTCTCAAAGTCACCAAATATGAGAGTGATGAAGAAAGTGAGCCGGATGATTAGGAGTTGGCTATGCTAGCAAGGAGGTTCAGAAAATTTTTTAAGAAA